>NC_081155.1:41397624-41415124 GCF_012432095.1 Onychostoma macrolepis
ACATTGCTGTTTATCCTCAGACACGTCTCGCTTAATAAATAACTAAAACGCTTTTAATAAATAACTCTTTGGATCATTAAGGAAGCAAGATATGCACATCTCGCTGTCTGATCCGTGCGTTTGTCTCGTTTGTTGGCCTCCTCCCACTGCACTGCATTATGGGAGTCTGTCATTCATGTTGATGATGCTCAGGGATGAGAGTCCATTCCAGCCATAAATAAAAAAGACAGGCCACAAAGATCATAGAGTCTTCCACAGCAATAGCCATAGATATTTTAATATTCTCTAGAGTTAATTTAACTAGAGTAATGAAACCAAAACAATAGACAGTTGCATGCCTATTTACTATTTATTCTTTCTTTTTTTTTTTTTAAGACAAATCATGATAACATATTGAAAAGAATAGTTCAACCATATTTAACTGTTCCCTTAAAGGGATAATTTACCCCAATTGCCATCATTCACCCTCATGTCACTCCAAACCAGTTTTATTTTAATATTATTTATATACTATATACTATCTTTTTTGTTTTATTTAATTGTCTCTTTATATTTTTAATTTTTAGATTTTTATTTGTATTAATTTTTAGTGTTTTGTTTAATTCTTTTGACATTTGTTTTTTATATTTCTGTATAGCTAGATTTATTTTATTTTAATAATTTTAGTACTTAAACTTGCAACTGAATATATTTATAGAGAGAGAGAGATTGCAATGTATGTGTGTGTGTGTGTGTGTGTGTGTGTATTTATTTATTTTATTTTATTTAATTTTTTTCCAAAATATCTTCTTTTGTTTTCCACAGAAGAAAGAAAGTCATACAGGTTTGGAGCAGGATGTAAATGCTGACAAAATGTTAATTTCTGGGTGAACTATACCTTTTTGTGTCAAAATAGTATCAAAAACACTTGTTCTGCTTGCTACCTTTTAACAGTTGTTGCACTCTTTTGGCACCATGCATAAAAATATAATAAAAGACAAATGGAGTACCGTGTGAGACATGATATTTATTATGCATGAAAGACAAGAAAATTTAAATAAAAACCTGCTGAAACAGTAGGAAAAAAAGGAGGAAAAAGCAAGACAGAACCACCGAAATGAGAAAATTGTACAATTACGCACAAATCCCTCCTAGAAATCACAAGGTTTGAAAATGGCAAGGGTGACAGTCAGCCGTTCTTTAAAACAAAAGCTCAATCTAAATTGGAACCAAGGCTTTTTTTCAGAAGCACTTATCGGATCCCTGAACTCTGTCATTACATTGCCCGGAGCCACGCTCCCGTCCACCCAGATGTCCAGCACTTCATTTTCCAGAGATTGAAGGTTGTGTCCAGGGCTCAGCAAAGTTTACAATTATAGTTTATATGATTACACACATCTGCTAGAAAAGCCAACTTCATTGAGACTTTCCAGGAATGACTGAGTGAAAAATAGAAGCTCTGGTGCTGGAAGGAAAGTGACGTATCCAGTGTCTGATCTTCCTTGCATGGAATACTTTTGTTTTTGTTAAATGGTTATAGGTTAGAGTTGATTTTGATGGTTTTGCAGTTTAGTGCATGCAGTTTTAATGCATTGAAGCAAGTTGACATCACATGTGTTCTAATTAACGGTGTAATGATTAATAATAGTTTTAGTAGTAGATGGTATTGCATTCCTTTTGAAATTCAGTTATTAAAATTTATTTAAATAACTTGTCATTACAAATCCGTATGAATAATGTTAGGCTACGTAAATATACTCTTATTCAGACTAATGTAAACTATACTTATGGTCACTATACTTATTGCTGAATGGTCAAAAAATACCATTCGGCTTTTTCCATAGATAATCATCCACTTCCAAGAAGCATTGCAAATGTCATAATCAGATTAGTCTTCATACGCTTTTAAAATGCTTTGCAACATAGATTATTTTGACATTTTAGAATTTGAATTAAACGTTTGGGATCAGGAAGATTCATTTTTTAAAGAAGTTAATACGGGTTAAATTGATTAAAAGTGACAATAAAGACAATACAATTTTAAATTGTAATTATATTTGAGAATATTATTGTTTTTACTGTATTTTGTATCAAATACAACCCAAATTCCAGAAATGTTGGGACGTTTTTTAATTTGAATAAAATGAAAACTAAAAGACTTTCAAATCACATGAGCCAATATTTTATTCACAATAGAACACAGATAAAATAACAAATGTTTAAACTGAGAAATTTTACAATTTATTGCACAAAATGAGCTCATTTCAAATTTGATGCCTGCTACAGGTCTCAAAATAGTTGGGACAGGGGCATGTTTACCATGGTGTAGCATCTCCTCTTCTTTTCAAAACAGTTTTAAGACGTCTGGGCATCGAGGTTATGAGTTTTGGTGTTGGAATTTGGTCCCATTCTTGCCTGATATAGGTTTCCAGCTGCTGAAGAGTTTGTGGTCATCTTTGGCGTATTTTTCGTTTAATGATGCACCAAATGTTCTCTATAGGTGAAAGATCTGGACTGCAGGCCCGGACTCTTCTACTACGAAGCCATGCTGTTGTAATAGCTGCAGTATGTGGTTTTATATTGCCCTGCTGAAATGCACGTCGTCTGGAGGGGAGCATATGTTGCTCTAAAATCTTTATATACCTTACAGCATTTATAGTGCCTTCCAAAACATGCAAGCTGCCCATACCATATGCACTTATGCACCCCCAAACCATCAGAGATGCTGGCTTTTGAACTGAACGCTGATAACACGCTGGAAGGTCTCCATCCTCTTTAGCCCAGAGGACATGGCATCCGTGATTTCCAACAAGAATGTCAAATTTGGACTCGTCTGACCATAGAACACTTTTCCACTTTGAAACAGTCCATTTTAAATGAGCCTTGGCCCACAGGACATGATGGCGCTTCTGGACCATGTTCACATATGGCTTCCTTTTTGCATGATAGAGCTTTAGTTGGCATCTGCAGATGGCACGGCAGATTGTGTTTGCCGACAGTGGTTTCTGGAAGTATTCCTGGGCCCATTTAGTAATGTCAATGACAGAATCATGCCGATGAGTGATGCAGTGTCGTCTGAGGGCCCAAAGACCACGGGCATCCAACAAAGGTCTTCGGGCTTGTCCCTTACGCAGAGAGATTTCTCCAGTTTCTCTGAATCTTTTGATGATGTTATGCACTGTAGATGATGAGATTTGCAAAGCCTTTGCAATTTGACATTGAGGAACGTTGTTTTTTAAAGTATTCCACAATCTTTTTACGCACTCTTTTATGTTACATACCTGATGTCAATTAACTTAATTAGTTGCTAGATGTTCTCCCAGCTGAATCGTTTCAAAATTCCTTGCTTTTTCAGCCCTTTGTTTCCCCTATGCCAACTTTTTTGAGACCTGTAGCAGGCATAAAATTTGAAATTAGCTCATTTAGTGGATACAAATATAAAATTTCTCAGTTTAAACATTTGTTATGTTATCTATGTTCTATTGTGAATAAAATATTGGCTCATGTGATTTTAAAGTCTTTTAGTTTTCATTTTATTCAAATTTATTTAAACATTTCCGGAATTCAGGTTGTAAATGCAGCCTTGGTCCATATACGATACTTTCAAAAACATAAAGTCTTACCAAATCCTAACTTTTGAATTGAAGTGTCTATACATGCGTGTCTGCATGTGTGTATATATATATATACATATACACATATATATATATATATATATATAAATAAAATCTATGGCTATAAGTTGATAGTTTTCTATTGAACCATTGTTTTTTGTTGTCATTTGCAATGCTTTGTTGAATTGAAATTAAATACCCAGTCTAGTACCTTTATCTCTGTCGATTTGCTCATACTATTTTGCAATTGTAATGTCGTGATTTATCTTGGAGCCACTTTTAATGGTGACTGTAGAAGAGCAGCCCTGGTATAAAAATGTTCGTGCAATATATGAAGTCTTTTCTTCATTGATAAGTGGCAGTTTACTCAAAAATAGATGAATGAATATGTGAAATGAATAGAAGAAAGACAAATGGTTGCTGTCAGAATAACAGAAGAAATAGAGAAGGACGTCCAGGCCAACATAAGGACTAGCATGTGGCGTAGCAGCACACACACAGATACACACACACACACACATCCCCACACACGCAAACACAGCAGGGACTGTGGGGTATGATTCATTAACAACAGAAGAATTTAATTGGATTACAGACTGGTTTTCACAGACCTTGAGTCTGTCTGCTGTGTGTGTGTGTGTGTGTGTGTGTGTGTGTGTGTGTGTGTGTGTCAACTCATCTATGATCTCATACTCGCACAAAAGGGCTGAACCAGTAGAGAATTTTTGCCAGGAATAATTATTAATTCATTATTAGTGCGAGCATCACTGTTACTATTGCTCATATTAAGGGTTGGTGATTTGAACAAACCCCTGAATGTGTGTGCTGTGGACAGAAGATTGTGTGACTTGTTGAGAGGAGGTATGCTGTTACTTCTAAAAATGATCAGGAATTCAAGTTTATGTCTTGGTTGCAACCTATGCCATTTTGTGTTGATCTTTTAGGGTTTATTTATTTTCCGGACCTATAATTGAGAGCGTTTCAAGAAACTTTTGTAAGTTTCAACATACAAAAAATGACACACTTCTGCTGTTATAAAATGCTTAGGCTGTATCGGCCGATATTAATATGATTGTAGATACATTGAACATATCTATTTTTACAAGTAATGCTAATACTTTTAAATTGATGCGAGACCAGCGGATCCAGAGCTAAATGTGAAAAGCACATTGCAGTGACAGAGAGGAAACAGGACAGATGCAGAGAACCCAAGAAAAGAGACAGAAGGAGAGAGAGCGAGAAGATGAAAAATTAAGACGGTTGTCATTCTGATTGTTATCCTCTCTTCCTCGCAACAGAACAGCTTGAGACGAGCATCCTGGCCCTGTCAGGTCTAATTAAGCCAGCATCTGCATCTCCAAACGTACACGCCTGCTTGACGGGCAGCCGTGACGGCCAAGTGTAAAAAGATTGAGTGACAGCGACTAGGTGGCTCTCCACAGAACCCACAAATAATCCCAAATCCTTAAACCAGGTGCCTGGCATGTCAAAACATATCAACATGAGCTCGCGGAGACAGATTAAGAGTGAAGGAAAGCGAGAAAGGCAGGGATGGACAGGGAACAACAGGCCTCGACTCATCTGTGCTCTAGCAAGCAGGTCATACCGGGAGGTCAAACACGAGCGTTGCAGGAAGGCCAACTCATATCACAGAGCCGTAGCCTTTGTTTGAGAGCATGAAACGGTGGTCGGGAATCTGAATGAAGCCACTAAAACAAAAAGGAAAGAACGGTGGGAGGGAGCCATCGAGAGACCTCAGGGGAGAAATGAGCAAGGACAGAATAATAACCGTGTCCCTGATTCTTTATTGGGACTTAAAAATGTTTTGCACTTTGGTGGAGGGTTATGGCAATTTAGGCGTAAGCAGTAAATGTGATTCATACAAAGCTTTTAATACAGTTTTGACTTCCTTAACATTTTCTACTTTTTTCTTTTGATACAGCTAGACATTCACTGAGTGGTGGGATTTTACCATGAATCTTTCTGCAGTTTACATTGTTACACCTGTAGGTGTCGACAAGTGACTCATTACTCATTAATTTTACGGATTGTTCAAATACACTGAATCATTCAGGAATGAAACAAGTCTTTATGAGTGAGTCATTGAATTACTCACCTAATTCATTCTAAAACACTGACTCACTTAAGAACTGGTTTGATGAATCACTATTCATCCTAAAATAAGGATTCATTCAGGAACAAATTTATTGAATTAACAGATTTACTCAAACTCAGAACCAAACTCAACCACCCATTGATACCCTAGCAACCATGTAACAAACCCTAACAACCACTCAGAACATTCTAGCAACACTCTAACAACCACCTATCAACACTCTAGAAGCACCCTAGCAACCACCTATTAATGCCCTAGTAATCACCAAGAATATCCCAAGAAATCACCCAGAGCAATCTAGCAACCATCTATAACACCCTAACAACCACCTATCAGCACCCTAGAAACTACCTATTAATGGCCTAGCAACCATGAAACACAACCTAACAACCATGTAGAACATCCTAGCAACCATCTACAACCCCCTAGAAACCACCTATTAACAATCCATCAACCACCTATTAATGGCCTACTAACCATGTAACGCATCCTAACAATCACTTGGAACATTCTAGCAACCATCTGTAACACCTTAGAAATTAACAACCCCTCAACAACGACTATTAACAACCCCTCAACCACCTATTAATGCCCTAAAATCACCCAGAATATCCCCCCCAAAAAAATCACCCAGTGCAATCTAGCAACCACATGGAATATTCTGGCAACCATCTATAACACCCTAACAACCACCTATCAACACCCTAGAAACTACCTATTAATGGCCTAGCAACCATGAAACACAACCTAACAACCATGTAGAACATCCTAGCAACCATCTACAACCCCCTAGAGACCACCTATTAACAACTCCTCAACCACCTATTAATACCCTAGCAACCATGTAACACAACCTAACAACCACTTAGAACATTCTAGCAACACCCTAGAAGCAGTCAATTAGCAACCACCTAGTAATGCCCATGTAAAACACTCCCAACAACCACACTTCCTAGAAACTATCTACAACACCCTAGAAATCACGCAGAATGCCTTAGCAGCCACATATTCTCACCCTAGCAACCACCTATATTTATTTATGAGTCATTTATGAGTCATTGAATTACTCAAACGATTCATTCTACAGCACCGATTCATTCAGAGGCACCACTACTGTGTGGCTTTGTATGGAATTAATATTCTATATAATGTTCAGTGTTACAATCAAAGAAAATGTAGTTGTTGTCGTTGATGAAATGAGCAGTCTATTCTTGTCATATCTGGTCAAATTTCACGTGTATGTCATACATACAGTGGGTCACATATCACTCCAGTGCTAGATGGCAAAAGCAGCTCTTTTTCAGTGGGTTGAGCTCGATACATGAGGAGGTCATGACCAGCCTCCTACAGACTTGTGTCTAAATTACCCTCTCAAAATGGTTCCACCATCTGCTGTTAACAAGCCTGGGCCGTCTGGGCGGCGTGGCCATGGCTTCTCAGGGCACGTTAGAGGGCATTGGGCCATGACAGCACTACATCAAAGATCAGAATACCACACACACCACGGCCATGGAGACTCTAGGGAGAGAATCAACAAGCGATAGGATCACAGCGTGTTTAAGACGTGTTTGTTTTAGCGTTGAAGTGGAGTATATGGTGATGGCTTTGTGGAAACTTTGACAAAAGTAACCCGTCTACCTTGCAGTGACTTTAAACAGTGATGTGAACCAAAACTAAATGAGCCTTACCTAAACCAAACTAAACTAAGATATTGTGTTCAGTAGATGATTTGTTTAAATAAACACTTACTAAATCGGGAGTCGTGAAAACCTGCAACCTTCAAGCAGCTTCACAGTATGTTTTGAGAACTTGTTTTTTAACACAGGAAATTTAAGTGGAATTGCGGGAATTATAAATTACTGAATTACAGTTTGGAAAAATTCAGTAGGTAATGGCATTCTGTGAAATGAAGTGATCTTGATTGAAAGTTCATTTACTAAATATAAAGAAATATATACATTTAAATAAATGTGTCTTGGTGAAATTTTAAACAGGTCTATGCCACTGCAAGATTAATCTTTAATGAGCCGAAAAGAACGCATGTCACACCTCTGTCATCAATTTGCACTGGCTACCAATAGCTGCTCGCATAAAATTCAAGGCATTAATGTTTGCCTACAAAGCCACCACTGGCTCTGCACCCCTTTACCTAAATTCATTACTTCAGACATACGTGCCCTCTAGAAGCTTGCGTTCTGCAAGTGAACGTCGCATTATTGTGTGATCCCAAAGAGGCACAAAATCACTTTCACAGACTTTTTCGTTAACTGTTCCCAACTGGTGGAATGACCTGCCCAACTCAATCCCAGCAGCTGAATCCTTAGCAATCTTCAAGAAACGGCTAAAAACACATCTCTTCCATCTTTATTTGACCCTCTAACTCTAGTACTCTCTATTCTAATTATATTTTATCTCTCTTCTTTTTATTTAAAAGAAAACATACACACTTGACCCTCTATCAATTGCATATTTATTCTCTAACTGCTAGCTTTTCTTGAAAAACTAACACTAGCTTTCTTTTTTCTATTCTATCTGCTCGCTTTCTGTAAAAAAATAAAAAAATAATAATAATAAAAACCTTGCTATGTGTACTGCGTTAGGCTAACCGAGACTTGTCATAGCACTTGCATGTTGTTGCTTTTGTTGGTTTTGATTGCTTCTATTGTCCTCATTTGTAAGTCGCTTTGGATAAAAGTGTCTGCTAAATGACTAAATGTAAATGTCTATCTCTCTGTAAGGACTATACAACTCCAAAACTTTTAAAAGGGTCATATGATGCAATTTCTTTTTCCTTTTCTTTAGTGTGGTAGGTAGCTGTCTGTGCATGTATAAGATCCGCAGAGTTACAAAGCTCAGAGTCTCCCACAAAAAGATTTATTCTATCTAAAAGATAAGGCTGATCCAGACTGGGCTAAAATGCCTCATTAAAACACACCCCCACATGTCTACATCACGATGTGGAAATATTTGCGTAATGCCACCCAAATGTTCACGCAAACAAAGGCGGCGTGGTTTCAGTAACCACAGTAATGTTGATGCAGCCATGATAGGGAGATGCTGTGTGTTTCTGTGCGAATGCAAAAGCACTTTATTTGACCTTCCGAAAATAGATGCAGTTAGGAATCATTAAGATTACTTACAACAGAACAGCACAACCCAAATGTTTGAATTTGTGCAACGCATTTTATGGACGACAGTTTCGTGAACCTAGGAGAGTACAAGGCTGGCTTTGCAAAGGCTATTTCTAAAAAAAAAAAAGGGTCAATTCCTACTTTGCTATGACAATCTGGCGCTTCTGAATTAGCGACTGTAAGTATGTTTTGTTATTAGTTTAAGTATTTGCTATTGACTGTTTGCGGAGTTTTGCACCATGTAGAGTGTTGTGTGTGTGTGTGTGTGTGTGTGTGTGTGAGAGAGAGAGACAGGGTCACACATCACAGTGGAGTCAGCTTTCTTAATCGCGGCTTGTGTACTGCAAACACATACGAGCATCATCACTGTGTCTGTCACGTGACTCTGTTCCGCTTTCGGGCTTGAACTGATGGTAAAACTAAGGAAATTATTAACTTTATTTACATTGATTTTGAAAGCTGAAGCTTGCAATTATGGAAAGGGGCGTTACATTTCCGACGTGTGCTTGTGGTGTTCGTCCAATCACAATGCACTGTGTCAGTTGCAGTCAGAGCAGACTGCTCTTGTCGGAAGGAGGGGCTTTGTAGAAAACAACACATTTGAGAGGGGCGGGGCATAGATGAACTACAATAATGTACAGTATTTGAAAAATAATGTGTTTTTTGAACATTAAAGCATGTCAACATATTATGTTACACCAAATACACAAAATAATGATCTTTAAAATAGCATCATATGACCTCTTTAAAACTTTTTAAAACATTTTAGCTTGATAGCAGTTAAATTAATTTATGTGAATTGTCTTTTAACACAGGAAATGAATCAGTGGAATTTTCAATACGAAATTCAAAATCATTTGAAGTGGTCTTCCATTTTTTTTTTTAAATAAACTGAAAGTTAATCTATTAAATATATATATAAAAAAAAACATACATTAAATAAAAAAATTATTGGTAACATTTTAAACAGATCTGTCTGTTTTTAAGGACCGAATCTTACACTTAAAGACTTTGTATATTAGTTAAAAACTACTCTTATTTCAAGTTTCTTTTAATGTCATTTAATCTTTATGCCACTTCCGTATTTTCAGTTGCAATTTCAACAATGCAGTTTAAAGGGTTAGTTCGCCCATTTAAGACATGAAGTTGTATGCAATCCTTACCAGCACTATAGTGCATACACACTGACCCACCCTTTAGTCACCTCCCTGGTCAGAGTTCTGGCCGCTGGAAGTTTTTCAAGATAGTACTCCCGGTTAGTTTCCGGGGCCTCAAAACTGTGCGTCTGTATTTGCGTTTCAAAGCTTGATTAATTTACATCACAAAAAACACGCCTGACAAAATTCATACCTCAGTTTTAATCGGCACTATTTTCTTTCCATTTCTATCAATCCGCGCTGCTGTCAACGTCAACAGTGCGCACGTTCAGATCAGCTGTTGATAGCGCGACTCGCTGACAACATGTCTGACTACGAAACTTCTGATGACGAAACCAATTTTAGCACAATGTCAGACGGAACAGATGATGATGAAAGTAATTTTCAGCTTGTTTACCGTACAGTTTAGACATTGGATCATAAAGTTAGTAAATAGAGCTTACCCGTGGTACTGGTACAGCAAAACTCTTTAAAATCATTTTTTTTCTTTTTCCTCCTTGGTTGGGGATGTAATCGTCTTCACTGAAGTGAGCACTGCACACACGGAAATCCTTGATTCTCGATATTTTAGCTCCTGCAGAGTAGCCGATGGCAACCAGCCAAAGCTGTCTCGTAGCTATATCCGAAACTGGAAAATGATGGAATCTGAACGGTGATCCCGGCACATTCTTGTGGTCACAGCCTGGGAATTTACAAGTTCGCACCATTGTTCATTTTCTACTTTTTATGTCGTTGTCATTCGATTGTGTAAACACTATGGAACAGCTGATCTGAGCGTGCGCACTGTTGGCGTTGACAGCAGCGGATTGATAGAAATGGAAAGAAAATAGTGCCGATTAAAACTGAGGTATGAATTTTGTCAGGCGTGTTTTTTGTGATGTAAATTAATCAAGCTTTGAAACGCAAATAATTTTTTCACGTAAAAACGCACAGTTTTGAGGCCCCGGAAACTAACCGGGAGTACTATCTTGAAAAACTTCCAGCGGCCAGAACTCTGACCAGGGAGGTGACTAAAGGGTGGGTCAGTGTGTATGCACTATAGTGCTGGTAAGGATTGCATACAACTTCATGTCTTAAATGGGCGAACTAACCCTTTAACTTCAAAGATCTGGAGGAAGAAGCTGTATTTTTTTGTATTTGAGAAAATGTGTTCTATTGAATGCATGTCTTATTTTTTACGCACACACACGCACAAGCACAGCTGAGGTTTGGGGACATTGCTCACTGCTTGAGTTTCTTGTGGCAAACGCTGAGCACAGTTTGTGTTTGTTGAGAAGTGTGATAAGCTCGAGTCCTGTTGGAGTCCAACCACAAAACTTCAATCCAGATTGCCATTTCCCTCTGGAATAGAGTTTGACTCTGAGCCCAAATCAATGGAATCTCATTACCAAAAAGTAATGATTAAGAACAAAAGTTACTGAGGACTTCAAATTGGCTCCCGTCAAGTTAGTGGTAAACCTGCCAGGTTTGTGTGGAATGTGCGTTTGTCCAATATACATCCGACATGCGTATAATACACTACCATTCCTACAAAAAAAAAAAAGTATTTTTTATGATTTATTGTTTTAAGGAAATGAGAATTTTATTCTGCAAAGGATGCATTAAATTGTTCAAACGTAACTGTAAAGCCAGAAATGTTTGTTGAGCAGCAAATCAGCATATTAGAAGGATTTCTGAAGGATCATGTGACACAGAAGACTGGAGTAATGATGAAACTTCAGCTTTGCATCACAGAAATAAATTGCATTTTAGAATATATTCAATATATATATATATATATATATATATATATAATATTTTTTTTTTTTCAATTGTAATAATATTTCATAATATTACTGGATTTATTTTGGTCAAATAAATGCAGCCTTGGTGAGCATAAGAGACTTCTTTTAAAAATATATATTAAAAAAAAAAAATCTTTTTTTTTTTTTTTTTAAAGGTGGTGTGTATGTATATATCGAAATATATAAATGCATGGATACAATATGTTTTTTGACGTTTTATAAATTATATATTATTTAATTACTATGTGTAAATTAGATGTTCATTTCCAAGTATCTTTGCTGATATTTTTCTGTGTTTTATAAGTATAAAAAGTCCAGTGAGCGCCAGGTGACCTTGTCCTTCATGCTGTACATGTGCTTCTCTGTGTTTAATCAAACTCCTCAAACACATGCGTCTAATCTCCCTGCATCTGTACGCATGAGTGGCGTATGCCTATTTTTAAACGTTTGCACGTTTGTTGTGGCGAGTGTTTGCCGTCTCAGTCGAGTTCGCCAGCGTAACATGCACGTTTCTCAGCTTCTCAGCATTCACGGCAGAGCACGAGTCCTTCATCTGTCCACACAGCCGTTTTGATCTGATAACAGCACCGCAAAGACTCAACTGGTTTTTGGCAGCCTGGTTGCCATGGTGCCCCAGTGTCCCCCTTTGGTGAGGTTTAGCAGGGTTGAGCAGGTTTTGTTGATCCTTTTTGACCCCACAGGGTAAAACTCGCCCGGACCACCAAGCCTGCCGTGGCAAAGTTTCAAATTCTCTCTCTCAATTGGAGTCAAGCGTCTGGCAGCAGGCCCACGTCTTGTCCTTTCTGCCTAAAATGCTAATTACCCACTGAAGATCAATCGCCTGTGCCCGAGATAACATCTGTGGGCAGTGAAGAGAAACGCGTGGGTAATGTGGGGGATCCAAAAATCGCTGGAGTCTCTGGTGTTTTGTAGTAACCGGCCCTATATGGAAGCAACAAAGTAGCGTTTAATTTTATTGCTTAAAGAATATGCACATTTATTTCAGATGTGTTTCACATTTGTTGATGGGATTGTGAATTAGTCCTGATAAATGTTTAGATTTAGTTTTAGATTTAGTTAAAAGTAACCACACTAGTCAACTAATTCTTCTTTAGAAACACTCATGTTTTCAGTTTTTAGCAGACTGATAGAAACCTGATCACTTTGACTTACAGAAACAGCGTAAAGCCTGCAAATCAATGTATGCAGTATACATCAGACAGTCCTTGAACACTCGACATGACACCTTATGCAATTTCAAGAGTTGTTTTCGCCATTCAATACAAGTTGATGTTATTGGCATCGATCAACTTAACTTCACAAAAGTGGACTGAAGTCAGTCTACGTCAGGATGTGTGTTGCTTAGTGGGCCAATAGGAATATTACGTTTTTACTGGAAGACTTGAAAGTACATACCGATAATCGGTTTGACCAGTGTATTTTTTTTTTTTTTTTTTTTACTGATAATTATTCTGAGCATTTAAGAGGATATCACATTATTAAGGTAAATATTTGAAATTTATACAATTATTTTTAGTCAATATTAGTCATTTAATGCAGGCAAATGTATTAATTTAAAAGAATTGAAAAATATGTGTATTTATTTATTAAAGTATTTTTAATAAGTGTTTATGCGTATTATTAAAAAGAAAAAATTGTATGACTTCTATCAGATATTTTATATATAGGTTGACCTCTTCATTGAAAACTTGGGGTCTTTGCTCCTAATAGTGAGATCTGATCTGTGGAGAAAGAAAAGTTGGAGAGAGAAGCGATCTGTGACAACAGGCATGACTGATCACCTGTAGGTCCAGAATAGACGGAATAAAGAATGAAAGGACCAGAGGAAAGCGAGGAATTGTATATCGTTCTGATCATTTGACGTGCGCAGCGGTCTATCATTCCCACAATCATCTCTCGCTTCTCTAAATGTGACCTTTATGCCGCGCGCGCCTCGTCATCTCTCTCTCTTACTCTCGGTGACATTCGATCCCTGCGAGACACCTTTGTGTTTAAAGATCACACTTAGCATGCAGGGTAGTGCTCAGGGCCGCCATTACACGCGGGAGGACGTGCACTTATAAACGCCTCATTGAGACAAATGCCACCATTTTCCTCACATAGTCCCCAGAAATGAGCTGCCCTTCTTTACATAATGCTTCTAACCTTCATCTGTCAGGAGCTGCCACACGCAGCACTCCCACAATCCCACTGCGGTCATATGAGACTGTTAAACCCTGCCATGTGTGTCTAACGCAAGTTATTTCTCTTACACAAGCTCGCAAACTCTAGGAATAGTCACATAAGCTTTAATTATTCATTGTACTCATAACAAAACCATAGGAGACGTAATGAGAAAACAATGCATAAAATTTTTCTTCATGTTTGCATAGGCAAAAAAATGCATTAAAGATCAAGTAACATGTTTGTCATTGCCTGTTCGTGTTTTGTTCTGGTCTGCAGTTTGAGGGCCGTGCTAACTTGAAGTTAATAGCTCATACTGATGGTAATTATAGTATTAAACGGGGAAGTTATATAATTCATGAATCCTGCATATATTAAGTATAAAGTTTTTGGAGGGGGGATCATATTACATCCAGTGGGTGTGGAACATGGTCATGCTGAAGACTTTCTCTGAAGACACTGACCTCTTTTCTCCACTAAATCAGTCGAGCTGCATCATTTGTCTCTCTTGTTTACTCTTTTCTCCCTCTCTTGCTATCCTTGATTTATAGTCGTCATACAGATATGATGTGAATTTATCTATCTTCATTATATATTCTAGCTTCAATGCACACTACAGCTCTCAAGCTTATCGCCTTTTGAGGTTTTAAGTCTGAGTATTAAGCAACAAAAAGACCCAGATTGTAGTGTATGCTCTTATGAGACACCACTACTGAAGAAAAGTACTGAACCAGATTTCAAACTGGTTTAAAATTTGGCCAAGTTAGGTTAGAAGTAAACATCTTGAAATTTGCTTTAAGTCATAAACATGTTAAGTAAAAGCCTGTTGGTTTCACTCTACATGTAATCAGCTTTCTTCGTGTATGCTTGGGCTTATGCTTATTCAGCAATAACACATTCCATTGATCAAAAGTGACAGTAAAAACCTTTAAAATGTTACAAGATTTTATTTTAAATAAATGCTGTTCTTTTGAACTTTCTATTCATAAAAGAATCCAGAAAAAATGTTAAAGCTAAATAAATAAAATTAAGCAGAACAACTGCTTTCAACATTGATAATGATAATAAGAAGTAGAGTAATGATGCTGAAAATTCAGCTTTGCCATCACAGGAATAAATTACATTTTAAAATAGATTAAAATAGAAATCAAAAATTGTAATACTATTTATAGTATAGGAGGCTTCTTTCAAAATCAATAAAAAATCTTACTGATCCCAAACCTTTCAATGGTTGTGTATGCGTACATCCTATGCGTGTTTAAAAACAGAGACAAATTATGTGTAAACAATGTATTTACAATGCACTTGTTTTTCATAGTTATCAATGCTTTCTTCCATTTGGTGTTGGTAGTGTACAGAAATTACTCTCTTCACCTTTAAAACCACATCTAAATGTCACATTAGAAGATTATGACAATCTAATTCGATTTAATTGTGCTCCACAGATCAGAGGGCCTGATCCACGAATGGCTCCCAGATACAACGACTCCGATCGACCGTATGCCTCCGTGCCCAGGTAAGCCTACGTTTGCGTGTGTATTTTCACTTGTGCTTAGGTTTGCGTGTTCTTGTACCATATGCTGGACATATGTGGCACTGTTGGATCCAGAGAGTCAACAAAACAAGACTGGGGAAGGTGGAGGGGACTTCCCTTCCTACGCACACACACACACGCTAAGTCTAATCCTCTTTCAGCCCCCTAATTAAATCTTGAGTGTTTGCCTTCCGAGTGCTTTTCTCATCCCGGAATATTCACCTGATCTGCTCCCAGAGGACCAGGATCCAGACAGGAAGCTGGGAATGCTATCCTGGCTCACATCCCGGGTTCTTAAGTGCTTCAATCAGTCTCCTTCAGGAACAGATATGACATGGCTCAACTGTGGCCTTCTGAATATTGGTAGCTCACAGTGTAAGTAAAATGGTTTTGGGTCACATTAAGCCAAATTTGTATCAAATGGCACTCTGATTATAATTTAGATCATTCTTGAAGATGGCTAAGGACTCAGCTGCTGGGATTGAGTTGGGCAGGTCATTCCACGAGGAGGGAACATTTCATTTAAAAGTGATTTTGTGCCTCTTTGGGATGAACAATAAAGCAACGTTCCTTGCAGAATGTAAGCTTCTAGAGGGCACATAAGTCTGAAGAAATGAATTTAGGTAAAGGTTTTGTAGGCAAACATTAATGCCTTGGACCATGAACATAGTTAAATCATGGTATTTTTGAGGTATCTTAGTAGATACGGCATATACGGTAATAATTCAGTAAATTGGTACATTTCATGAATGTGCCATGGCCCTATCATAATCTACTTAAACTTTATCATATAATTTATCTAGATTTGGACCTTTCAGTCCTTTCGAAATCCACCCAAATCCACATCAAAGCATATTTTCAAGAACTTAGACCTGTAAAACACCTTCAAATGAGACATCAGAGCGAGTTGAACAAAGTTTTCCTTTGCATATAAAATCATTTATTTGTACTTTTCTCAGGCTCCACATCTTGTTTTGATATTTTTCCGCCAAAAATAAACTCCCACCTCAGCCCTCCTGCAGCTCCTAGCTCTCCCCGAAGCAGCGTTGCCGCCCCGAAGCCCCAATGTATTCATAAGAGCGGACTATTTAAATGAAATGAAATACATTTTTCAGGGTTGAACTTTGTGCTGTGGTTCCCTCGGGGTGCTCATTCAGGCCCATTTCCTTTCAAATGACTGTGCTCCGTTACATTAGCATATATTTCCCTGTGCGCCGTCTCGCTCTCTCGCTCTCCCTGCGTGTGTATGTATGACTCAGTAGAAGCAAAAGTGCTTGTTTCGGTCTTTTTGAAAAGTTCCTCAAGGCTGAAACCAATCACTTCAAACAGTATGTCACATCACTCTTGTCACAGAGAGCAGTTTTATACTGTGTTCCTCTGTAGGAGCCATAATGCAGCAGTCACACACAATCGGTCAGTCTGCAGAAGCCTACTATTGCGTATAGCGCTGTTGTTGAAACGTTGTGTACCTTGTTTGGTTTCGTCGTGTTTGATTTCTGTATTGTTCTCTTTGTTTTGTGTCATTGTTTTGTTTTCACAGTGTTTAGTTTTTCAAAATGTTTCATTTTATTTGCATTCTATTTCTTTCATTTTGTAACATTACACTGAATCCCATTATGTTTCATTAGATTTCATTACAGTATTTTTTTTTTAATCTTTACGAAAAGTTTTGAATCGTTAGAAGTTAGAATCGTTCTCTTTGTTTTTAGTGTTATACTATTATTTGAATTAGCTTTAAATCTATATTTTCATTTTTAAGAATTTATGTTCTTTTGTAATTTAATTTGTTTGTGTTTCTTAAAATATTTTTATTTAGCTTTTAAGTGTTAGTAATTCTAGCACTTAAAATTATTGATTGTTTATTATTTATTTTTAAAGTTTTTATCTAATTTTTTTATTTCTGTTTTAGTTTCATCAAAAACACATTTTAATAGTTTGTTTTTTATTAACACTGATTTTGTTTTTGTATACACAATATTCTTTACGAAAAGTGGTCAGTTA
>NC_081155.1:43700124-43707624 GCF_012432095.1 Onychostoma macrolepis
AATGAAGTCTAACATATTTTTTTTTTAGCTTGTTTTGTCACCTGCTGGTCCAAAATTGTAAGTCTGATTGCTTAGAAAAGTAATAACAAATTTCATTTTCCACCTTATTTTCTGTCTCACACCGTCTCACACCGGTAGCTGCAGTCCTCGGGGAAACATGCGGATGGTAGTTGGACTAGGAAGTGTTTGGGTTTACTGTGGATTCCCAGTTTCATTGACAGTCTGGCACAGCTGCAGGTCTGAAAGCATGAAGGGGTCAGATACTGAATGTCCTCTTCCAGAGAGACGGGCCACCGCTGAGGGACCCTCAGATGATATTGAAGCATCTTAAATGAAGACAAGGCAGCCCTTGAATCATATCAGAGATTGAGCATGAGTGCCCAAGGCCATCTGCGGCTGCATGAGTGAATGAGACCATACAGAAGTAAACAGAAAACTACGTTAGACTGATTTTATGACATGAAACATAAGAACGCAGTCTGCACCAAAGCCATCTTGGGTTACATGAACCGTACGGAAGTATTTCAGATAGTTTCATGTCATAACTGGGCCTGCTCATTAAATTAATTTATGTTTAGTTCTATTGACTGCATTTTAGACATTAATTAGATACGAAAATAATCCAAATGCTATAAAAATACACTACTGTTCAAAAGTTTGAGGTCAGCCAGATTCTTTTGCAAGAAATTGAATACTTTTCTTCTGCAAGGATGCATTAAATTGGTCAAAAGGTAAAGACATTTATAATGTTGCAAAATATTTCTATTTCAAATAAATGCTGTTTTTTTTTTACTTTGTTCATCCAAGAATCCAGAAAAATATTCAGAATTCAGAATATTACTGTTTTTACTGAATTTAAATCAAATAAATGCAGCCATGGTTAGCATAAAAGTCTTCTGGAAGGGTTCCTATGACACTGAAGACCGGAGTAATGATGCTGAAAATTCAGCTTTGATCACAGGAATATTTGATATAATCAAATAGAACACAGTTATTTTAATTTGTAATGATATTTCACAGTATTGCATTTTTACTCTATTTCTGAGCAAATAAATGCAGCCTTGGTGAGCATAAAAGAGCAATATTCAGATACAGCCAAGCCCAGTTTCAAGAGCAGACGTGAAAGTACATTTTATTTTATTTTATTTTTATTTTATTTTAAGAAATAAAGAAAAAGGATCAGGGATGAGTGTACATTTCTCTTGTGGTAATCAACACTGTACCGCAGATGCTGTCTTTGAAAAATTGTTCGCCAAATAAGATCCTCGGTGCCTAATGATGCCATGAAGATGTTTATCCGGGTCCGGAAATCTCCCAGCTTGCCGTTTTGAATAAACATTGCTGTGTCACAAATTCAATGCATAAGTAAGTAGGAAGTACATTCCCGCCGAGCCACTCGACGACTGGTGGCTTGCTATCGGCGTCTAATGAAGAGCACTTGTGCGAGTGTGTTTCCGTGGTAACGGAAGCACTCTTCCGTGGTTGTCCACGTGAAAATGACTCCATCGAGATGCCATGTGGAAACATAAATACGGACAGCAGACAGGCCCCGAGACCACTGAACTATAAAATTGACTTGGAGACATACGTGGCGTGCAATTCTGGGAGCAGGGAAAGATGTATGATCGGGGCATAAAATCCAAACGGAGAATGGTGGTGGACTTACGTACATAACGGCGAATCGCGAGGGGCCGAGCGATAGAGTCCGAGTGTGATGTCTTTTATATCTGCTTGATAGCGGTTCATAGCGGCAGCTTTCCAGGAGAGAGCTCTCGTGGCGTGACAATTTCATTTGAACTCAATCCGTAGATAGCTTCCTTTAAAACGCGACATCAGTCAGGATCCACTCGCTCTCGAAACCCGAAACGCTCATTACGCACGGCGTGAGTCTTGCGTGGGCTCAAACAGTAGGCGTTCCTTCACCACGGGATGCTTTTGGCACCTCGCAGATTGTCTGTCGTTCCTGTAGACTGGTGTATTGTGATGATTGGCACTTGTAAGTCACCTTTTACCCTTGCACGCGCCGCGGAGGGTCTCCAAAAGCTGGAGAAGAGATCAGGAAAGTTCTCATCCCGTCAGGCCTAAAGAAAGCAGTCGTTTAGTGTCTGCTCAGAAAGACAGGAAACAGAACGAGGGTCAGCAAAAGCAGAATGAGAAAACGTTTCTGACAGTGCAAATTGAGGGTCAGAAAAACAACACAAATGACAAAGACAGGAAGAAACGGAGCACAGAGAAGCACAATCACTTCTGTTTACATTGATTTCTGTCAGATGAATGTTATTGGAGGTGTTGAGCTGTTTGTTTGCTTCTCAGAACAAAACAACAGTATTTTTTTATTTTTGTTGCTCTACTTGATATGTATCTGGTGTTTGGGGATTGTGTTATTAGTGTTAGTGTCTGCCAAGGAACGTGTCACTATTACTTTTACAATTACAATTATACAATTAAAAATAGTGCTGGGGGTAATGCATTACAAGTTACGTAATCAGATTACTTTTTTCAAGTAACTAGTAAAGTAACGCATTACTTTTTAATTTACAACAAGCTACTTTGTTTTCCCATTTATTGACTGACAAGTCTCCGGTCCCCATGTTGAGAGAAATCAGAAGTACAGAGGCGTTGTGTGCGCTGTGTGAACATGATGTTACTGTAGGTGTAGACTAAATGTGAATGTGCATTAATTCATCCCACTTGCAAAAAAACAGATTTAGTATTCACCAAAATCAATTAAAACAGTGAAATGCAAACTCAGAATATGACGCAAACCTGCAATAATTATCTATGTTAAATAACACAAATGTATCTAATCCCATTTTATTAACCGATGTCTTTGCTGCTGACCTTTGATGATCCAGTTCAACCATACTAATAAGCAAAAGTGACTTTAGATAAACTAACAATTGTGCTTCATTGTTTTTTTGTTTTGTTTTTTATTGCCGAAGAGTGTTGAACCTTCTTCTCCTACATTCTACTGTACAGATGTGAATTTACTTTTCCTTCAGCCTGAGGTTTATTCATTACACTTTTTGGTGTGAAAGGGCTTTTACATTTGCTATAAATAGAACTCAAGCCCTGCTCATATTTAAAAAGTAATGCGAAAGTAACGTAACACATTACTTTCCATAAAAAGTAACCAAGTAATGTAATTAGTTACTTTTTTAGGGAGTAACGCAATATTGTAATGCTTTACTTTTAAAAGTAGCTTTCCCCAACAATGGTTATAAACAGAAACATAACAAAATAAAAAAAATAAAAATACAAGAATATGCAAGATTTATAAGATATAATATGCGTTATATAATATGCAAGGTATAATATGCGATATTATTATATGCAAGATATAATATGCGTTACCAGGGTATTCACTGATTTTCTCCTTTATTCTTGTTTTGTTCCTGAATTAATCACTAATTTGAACTAGGGGTGTGCGATATATATCGTCTGCGATAATATCATAATTGTTGTTTTAACGATGTGCAGTTTGACATTGAGTATTTTGCAAAAACCAAACAAAACACCTGCAGAGTGCATGCATACATTACGTGATGAAGTCTAGTGGGTTAAACAGTGCAGGTGCGCATTTAGAGAGTGTTATTTCACTGCCTATTAAAAGTCTATTAAAATGCATTAAGAAAGATCACAAAATTCAAGATATGGGGGCAGAAAATGTAAATATTTTATATAATTTCATACAGTTACTTAAAATCACACGAATAGTGCTGTTTTTTTTTTTCTTAAAAAAGAAGCATGATTACAAATGTGATACTGATTTTATACAACAGTTCAATAAACAATAAGTTAATATTAAGAGACTTACGTTTTAGACACCATATTGCCTGTTTTTGCTCTATTTCGCCAACCAAAAATAATTCCAAACAGCCACAGCACTGTCACTCTGAGCAACATGACGATGAATGAATCAATCGTTTAAATGATTCGGTTCAGTCGCAATGACTCACTTGTTAATAGTGACTTGCTGTCACCTACTGGCAATTTTAATTTCACATTTAAAGTATCTTTTCATTTTTAAAATAATTTCAAGTATCAGTATTCAATGTTTTATGTTTAAAATGTCAAGACATTATGCATTTGTAACTGCAGGTTAAAGCATTCCATGTCCCTCTGAGCTGCATTAAACAGTGTGTAAATACATCTAAATGCCACTTCAGATGCAACTTCTGCAAAGATTAATTTTGTTGATACTGGTTTCATTTCTTTGGTAACAGCCTAAATGTCTTATTAATCTAATTGACTGATTAAATGTAACAATTTGACTCAAAAGATGCACACTTTTAGAAAAAAAAAAGGCTTTATTAAAAGTAAAAATGCCCATAAAAGGTAAAAATCAATTTAAACTTATATGAAAAGATTGATTTCTTTTCACTGATGTGAACTGACCACACAGAATGAAGACACAGAATCAAAAACTGCAGCTGTCCATGGTAGACAGATATCAGCACAATAACGCACTTGGCAAAATATCGTCTAATTATCGTTATCGAAAAAATCCCCAAAAATATTGAGATTTTTTTTTTTTTTTCAATATCGCACACCCCTAATTTGAACAAATCGTTTGAGTGAGTGATTCATTCATTGATTTTCACATATAGATTTGTTCCTGAATGAATGAATGAATTAGTATGTGTTGAGAAACCTTTTGAGATAATATAATTTATTGATTTCTTTCATATATGCTTGCTTTTAGCTTGAATGAACCACTGTTTTGAACAAATTGTTTGAGTGAGCGATTAACTGTTTTGTCAGTGATTAATTCCTGAATGAATCAGTGCTTTTGAAGAGATCTTAAAGCGAAAGACTCATTGATTTTCTCATAAAGACTTGTTATTGAATGAATCAGTATTTTTGAAGTAATCGTTTTCCGAAATACTTTTTTGATTTTCTCATATACACTTGCCTTGTTCCTGATTGAATAACTGTTTGAGTCTTTTAAGTGAGTGATTCATTGATTTTCTCATATATATTTGTTCCTGAATTAATTAATCAGTGTTTCGTACATTCCTGAATGAATGAGTGTTTTGAACAAATCATGCGAGTGAATGACTCAATGATTCACTCATAAAGACGGTCACTTGTCGCCACCTTTTGGCATAACAATGAAACGTGCAGAAAGAATGACTGAAAAATCCACCACCACAAAGCAATTTGATTTGAACCAGTTTTACAATTTAATAATTATTTGCTCACCAAATCCATTTTTTATTCATATTTGTCTCTTGTTAACTTAATTTTGAACCCTGCATTTTGCTATTTTAATAAAGCATGATGTACTGTTGCTCTGTTCTAGATAATAGAGCGTTATTTATGAGGATACATGTGGTTATAGTAGTGTAGATTCAATTTCAGGCCTCTGGATTTTGACTTTGCCTTTTTGAAAGCGAATTAATCAAGTCACAGATTCATTCTTCTTTTGTGCTGCTTTTGTCGCCAATACAAATTATGAAGGTTAGAACTTGGAGCCTGAATATTCTGGGCTTAGTAATGAAAAAGCAGCTTTCATATCATGATGGAGATGTTTTATAATTTTACCCAGTCAAAGCTCTTAAGAGGGTTATTAATCTACATGCTTTTTCGCCGCAGCTTGCGGTTTTTGATGGCTGTGTTGTGCTGCTATATTTCAGCTTCATGTAATTGTACTGGGAAATGGCCAAGGAGACGGCGCTGATAGATCGACATCAATAAAAAGAGTTTTTCCTGAGCTGAACAGCAGAGAAATCAGATAATATCTGTGTCTTTGTATTCTCACAAGTAAATGCTAAGACCCAGTGATTTGTGGTGGATCAACTGCTTGTAAACTGCAATATGCTGTTACTGTGAAAATAAGTACACACTTCTATTGCATTACCTCTAAGCATGTACAGGACCTCAGAAGATTGCTTTTCTGTTATAAAACAGAAGTTAGAGGTGGACGTTATCACCAACATTATTGCATCATAGTGGAGTTCATTTTATATCACAGTTAAAATATCTCAGTTGCAGTATATTGCATGCTGTTTTTTTTGTTGTTGTTTATTTTAATTATTAGGTATGTTAAACATGTCTAATTAAGTATTCTGTTTATATTTGGCTAAAACAATTCTATATTTTATAATATTTTATAAGGTTCTCTTATTTAACCCTATTGAAGCAAACAAACAAAATAGTTAATAAATCATAAGTCTCACATTTATGGTGAAATTCATTGTATATCACAGTTACAATACATTGCATGATTGTAATGCATTGTATAAAAAAAATATTAGCTATAAATTCAGCAAAAATTGAATTTTAAAATTCACCAAAAATGGAATTTATAAAAGTGGTGGAATTTTATATCACAGCGTAATATATTGCATGATAAAGAACTATTTAATTATATATTTTAATTATTTTTAAGTGTTTAAATTTTGGTAAAAATAAACACAAAAATGTTATGCTTTTTATTGTCATTTAAAAAAAAAAAAAAAAGTAAAATAATGAAACAATTAAAATGATTTTTAATTAATGAATGATAAGTCACACATTCATGGTGGAATTAAATTTATATCACAGTTACATTATATTGCATTTTAATTATTTATTTGAATAAGTATTTTATTAAGTATGTTTTGTTTATATTTTCCTGAAAATTAAATATACTGTTTATATCTCCTTTCTATTTCAAAATAAACAAATACATTATACAATACAAATTAAAAATCTGCAAACTGATAATTATGAATTTTGATTGGATGAGATGCATTTGAAGTCATAATAAAATAGCTTTAAATTGAATTGTATTAATAAAAAATTAGAGTAATTGTTGTCTTTAACAAATTGTCCTTAATTTGTTCCACTGTTCTCACGTTTAAATAGTGCAAAGCAGCCATATTGTATAATATTAGGAAAGAGCTTTATTTTTATTGTTGACCTTAATTCAGAATCCTCCCTTCAGCTCTGTCTGCAGTTGTGTTGGTTCTCACAGCAGGTAACGATGTTGAAGCAGCAGCCGAGGCATCGTTGCCTTTAGTTGTTGGAGTAAAGAGCCAAGTAAGGATTATACACAATAGATATTGACCTTTTCAAAAACACAAAATGCCCAGAAAGCCTTGCTTCCCTGGATGCCCGCGCCTGTTGGCTAATGCCACACTTTGCCCCTGGCACAGATCGATGGGCGTTTATGGCTCGGGGGGTTTCATTGATTGGAACGCAGGAGCTGCAGTTTAATGGACGACTGCATGGCTTTTGTTCAGGTCTCGCTCTACTTGTAATGCAAAAGCATTAACTTTTTTTTTTTTTTTTCTCAAAAACAACCAAAAATGATTAAAGCAAGATCAATTATGAAGAAAAATTTCATAAAACTTCAGATAAATCAATCTTAAAGTAGTTTCTTTCTTGTTGTTTTTCGCTATTTTAAGCATACATTAAAGTAAAATTAGTGAAGATTTCACATAAAATAAAACAAAAATAATTAAATACAAAGAAAAATAAACTTATTTCAAGATACTTGTGAAGAAAATTGTG
>NC_081155.1:45282624-45320124 GCF_012432095.1 Onychostoma macrolepis
TTTCACTGTCGTGCAGAGACCATCGCTTTACCAGATCAAGGGGGACGTGGTTGAAGAAAATGAACTAAAATTACAAAAGTACTTATAGATATGCCTTATGGAGATGATATTGCTTTAACGGAAACATGAGAAGTGAAATGAATGTAGCGTGTCATGTGCTGGTGGCCGCGGTGAAGACGGGGCCCGTGTGAACGCCGTCTCCAGCCACCTCTCCCATCGCCTGCAGAGCCACCGTCGCTGCCATCGCCTTCGCGTGTTTCTTATTAGGACTGGCCGTCTGAGGCTGATAATCACATCCGTTCACCACCACCTGATACACACACACACACACACACATCTGACTGACAGCAAACACTTCAAAAACATTCTATAGCAGTAACAGATCGCAAAATGAAAATCAGTCTTATATACTTTCAATGATGTATTCACTCAGTAAGCATGTGCCAAACATCTTACCAAACCTGTAATGGGAAGCGTTTAGAAAGCAGCTGTAGTGCTCCCTGTGGTTTTTCCCCAAAATAAAAATAAATATTTGGTAAACATTACAATAATGTATAGTTGTACTTTAAAAGGAAATTTGTGTTTTATTTTACAATGCAATAGTATTACAGAAGTACTGTGCGAGACCCTGGAGCACAAAAGCAGTCTTAAGTCGCTGTTTGTAGCAATAGCCAAAAATACATTGTATGGGTCAAAATTATACATTTTTCTTTTGTGTCAAAAATCATTGGGATATTAAGTAAAGATCATGTTCTGTGAAGATATTGTGTAAATATCGTACCATAAATATATCATAACTTAATTTTTGATTAGTAATATGTATTGCTAAGAACTTCATTTGGACAACTTTAAAGGCAATTTTCTCAATATTTTGATATTTTTGCACCCTCAGATTCCAGATTTTCATGTATTAATCTCAATTTCAAAAAATTGACCCTTAGGACCGGTTTTGTGCTCCAGGGTCACATATTAGAAATATACTTCTCATTTTAAGATTTGTATGTATTATTTCACTAATATTAAAAATGTAATACAATGATGATTTTTCTTACTTTAATAATAGTCATTTTATTTATTTAAAAATATTATTATAAAATGTATAGAATAATAATAATACATAATTTAACAAAATTATTTTAATAATACATTTAACAAAAATCACATTGAAACACGGGATTATTAAACACAATGGGAATGTCACTTATGATTTCTCAAGGATTTGAAACTTTTGTTTAAGCTGGTTATTGTAAAGAGTAAATCCAAGTGTGAACACTCAAACACTAAATATTTTAGCCCTAAAAGGATGAGCCACACAAAAAAAGTATTTTAGAGTGAAAAGCAATTTTTCAATTATTTTCTATGTAGATACACTCCCCTACAAAACCACCAAAACCACTCTAGAATGATGAATTATTTCCAAATATTCAAACTCATATAGTGAACATCATTGTAGTTTTTCCATATGGCAGAAAAACTAAATATCAGTGTCAGTTTAGTGCAGCTGTAGTTTCAATTCTAATATTCCAATGTCTAAATTCACAGCTCGTTTGAAACTACTGATTTTATTTTAGTGCGTTTTACATCATGCTTAATGCAAAAACAGTATAAATTGATATTTAAAATAATCACTCTAAAACCAATCACTAACCTTGAAGAGGAAGTTCTTGCGGTGGTCTGGTCCGCTGTGGTGCACCATCACAAACTCAGGCTGTGGCCACTTCTTCTTATTGCACATCTCCATCAGAGCAGACACCGGATGCTTCCCTGCAGAATAAACATCATATACAAACTCCCATAAACCCGCTGGAGTCATATATATATATATATTTTTTATTAAATGGAAGAGTTTATTGAACCTTTAGGCAAAATCTAAAAGTCTAAAGAAACAAGTTTGAAAACAAGTTTCTTTTTCTTCTCGTTTGATCCATCAGGCTTTTATGGCTCGTATAGTATGATATTAGTGAGAATATGGAGGAAAAACAGCGCAATTTTATTCCGAGTCTCAAACTGAGCAAAAATATGCAATTTGCTGCAGATGCTGATTGAGAGATGAAGAAATAAACGCTCCTCAGAAGATCATTCCTCCGCTGAGGAACAGTGAAAGTAAAGCTTCTGGAAACAAACGCTCCTCAAAAGATCCTGATGATCAGATTTGAGACGCACTGATTTTTCTAGAAAATGATTGATGGAGAATCAAGTAAAGCTGAGCTGCTTCAGTCCAGTAAGTGTTCATCTGGAAATATGACTGCAGTTATTCTGACGCTTACTTGATCAAAATCAGTCAAGATTTGACACGAGAAGCAGCCGCTGAACAATTACTCTAAAAGAGCTTTTACTGGAGAAAACACTCTAAATATCAATCAGAGGCAGAAGACACGGAGGAGATTGTGAGAAACAACAGGTTTTACAGCAAAGTTGTGATCATTTAGAGGCCTTGCGTATCAAATATAATAACGTAAAGGTCCCACAACAACAGATTTGGATCATCTAGTGACATTGTTCATCCAGAAACACACGTCTCGTGATCAGAGACTCACCTAGAAGATCCTTCATCACGACAATGTTGCCAGATTTCTGGGTTTTTTCTCCTTCTGCTACCAGGCCTGTGTGGACAGACACATCAGCGCTATGATCTCAGTGATGATAATATGATTTGATGATTCCTGCACGGTCTCTTCGTACCCTTGCGGTCGGTTTTGAAGTCGATAATGATGGGCTCCACCGTTCCTTCCCTGTGCTTCCCCAAACCCTCCCCTGACCTCCATCCCATCTTCCTCATCAGAAGCTCCCCCATCCCGCCCGAGACCGGCGCCGCCCGCAGGAACTGGTCCTGAGTGGAACGGGACAGATCCAGACAGAGAGAAAGAGAGGCAAACCAAGAGAAACGGGAAGTAGTGAGAGAATGGCTCATTACGTGAAGTCAGGTCACGTCACTTCAACTGGAGCTGTTTAAATTAATATTAGATACAATAGCCTTGTGAATCTCTGTTTGAACTATTTTAAGAATATGCAAAATGTTTAAATGAAGAGTCCTTTATTTCTCACCTGCTGCAGGTCTTAATGACTAAATTACAAATATAAATTAAAGAAATGTATAAATAAATATATACACACTACCGGCCAAAAGTTTTGAATAATTAAGATTTTCATGTTTTTAAATGAAGTCTCTTCTGCTCACCAAGGCTTCATTTATTTGATCAAAAATGCACTAAAAACAGCAATATTATTACAATTTAAAATTGCTGGTTTCTATGTGAATATATTTAAAAATGTAATTTATTTCTGTGATCAAAGCTGTATTTTCAGCATCATTACTCCAGTCTTCAGTGTCACATGATCCTTCAGAAATCATTCTAATATGCTGATATACTGCTCAAGAGACATTTCTGATCATCATTGTTAAAATTTTTTTGCTGCTTAATATTTATGTGGAAACACATTTTTAGTATGTTTATGTAAGTTTTTTTTTATTACTTTTATTCAGCAAGGATGCATTAAACTGATCAAAAGTGACAGTAAAGACATTTATAATATTACAAAAGATTTCCATTTCAAATAAACACTGTTGACAAACTTTCTGTTCATCAAAAAACGCATCACGTTTTCAACATTGCTAATAATCAGAAATGTTTCTTGAGCAGAAAATCAGCATGATTTCTGAAGGATCATGTGACACTGAAGACTGGAGTAATGACGCTGAATATTCAGCTTTGGTCACAGAAATAAATTACAGTTTAACATGCATTCACATAGAAAACAGCTGTTTTAAACCGGTAATAATATTTCACAATTTTCCCCATGTCTTCAATCCAATAAAAACAGCCTCGATGAGCAGAAGAGACTTCTTTCAAAAACAACCAACATAATTGCCATCTTTTGAGCGGCAGCGTATATTTTCTGAAACACATGAGTAATAAGGTGCGAGCCTTCAGCAGGCGAAGCATGAACACCGTCCTGAACAGATCTCAGGCTCTGAGTCGGTTCAGTGCAAACAAACAGGAGGACAAGGCAGAAATGCATCAGTTCACACACAAATCCACATGAATAGAAGGAAGGGTGCTGGAGGACGTACGTACCTAGGCCCCCATCATCGGCCGAGCATCTGACGTGAATAGAAGGGGCCTGACTGTGACCATGGCAAAGAGGCAGCTACAAGGACTGACCCTGCAACAAGTTTCCATACAGAGGGGTGAGAGTTCACAGGTCAAACTGTGAGCCCCCACCCCTCGTCCATCCGTGTCCCAAACCCACCAACCCGAGCAATGAGCTTGAACCTCGCACCCACTGGATGCCAAATCCCACACATTCTTTTGACTGCAGTTAGTGCATGACCAGGCCCTTTTGACACATTTAGACTAAAAACCGTGAATCAAATGCATCTGAACAGCTTGGATCCCGCTCTCAAGTCAAGAGTGAGCTCCAAACATATCCCAGGATTCGTCGTATCTAGGCAAAGTTGGCCATTTCCGTACTGCACTGCCTGAGCTGTATTTGGTTGTGTGAACGTTTGGTGTCTCTGTATAGAGACCATGGTATTTTGCTAGCGTTTATTTAGCCTCCCGAGTCTAAATAAAAACTGGGATTATCGTGTCTTAATGTAAAGGTCTGCATTTCACAGCGGTCAGCATACGAAGCCTTCAGGACAATACGTCTCTCTGCTAAATTAAAAGGGTCGTGTTGTGTACATTTAATACGTTTAACACATTAAAGCAGTGATTTTACTATGGTTAAGGGTTTTTAGAAGTGTCTAAAAACTCTTAGAATAACTATAACATACAACTTCAAGTGATTTATTGCTTTAATAATAATATGACAGGAACATCTATATGATAAAACACTCATTTTCAATGAATAACTACACTGCTGTTCAATATTTGGGGTCAGTAACTATTACTTTTATTAAGCGAGGATGCTTTCAATTGATCAAAATTGACAGCAAAGACATTTCGATTGTTACAAATATTTTCTATTTTCATTTAAAGTTTTAGTAATTTTGTTATGTGCTTTGGCCATTTTTACTATTTCTTTTATATATTTCAATATAGCTTTATTTTTTATTGCAGTTCAAGTACCTTTAGTAAGTCAACACTTATTTAGTTCATTTAATATCTGTTTTACATTATTTAAATACTATTATAATATTTATGAATATTTTGAATGAGCCTTTATTTTTATATTTTTAGTTAAGTTTTAGTAATTTTCCTATCTGCTTTAGTCATTTTTAAATATTTCTATATATCTTTATTCTATTTCAGTTTTAGAAAATGTTGTACTTCAACAAATGTAGCTGTCAAGGCAATATTTCTATCTAATATTTATATTTTAAATTATTTAAATCCTATTATAGTATTTATGAATATTTTGAACAACCTTTTATTTTTATCTTTTGGGTTTTCATTTTAAATTTTTGTTCAATTTTAGTAATTTACTAGATTTATCTGCTTGTGTCATTTTTATAATTTTTTTTTTTTAATATATCTATATAACTATTTTATTTCAATTTGAGAAGTTTTACAAACAACAAACTTTTAAATAAATGCTGCTCTTTTCAACTTTCTATTCAAAAGAATAAAAAATGTAAAAATAAATAAAATGTATCACAAAAGTTGGCAAAAGTACAAGAACTCTTTACAACATTGCTAATAATAAGAAATGTTTCTCGAGCAGCAAATCAGCATATTATAATAATTTCTGAAGGATCATGCAATGATTGTAATGATGCTGAAAATTCAGCTTTGATCACAGAAATAAATTACATTTTACACTATATCCACATAAAAAAACAGCTATTTGAAATTGAAAATGTACAATTTTTACTGTATTTTTGATCAAATAAATGCAGACTTAGTGAGCCTTCTTTCAAAAACATTAAAAAAAAAATCTTACTGACCCCATATTTTTAAACAATAGTGTACATTAATACAGATCATTAATCTAACTGTAAGCTGTAAATGTGTGGTTACAGGTGTGCAAACACTGGCTCATCCAATCGGATTTCGGATCCTGATGCGTACGTCTTTCCTCATTGGTCAATCAGAGGAGGGGGCGGAGAGGCATCCTCTTCCTTCTCCCCTCTCTCAAAAGACACTTTTAGAGGAGTACAGTGAGTTGCGCTGCCCATCCATCATTGCATCTGCCACGACAGAATTTCAGATATAAAACATCTGCATGACCGTGCGCAAGTGGTGTACCTGTTCAACCGCTACCTCGTCCAGACAGACTCGAAAGATCAAATATTTGCACTTTTATTTGCCGTTTCTTTTTCTTTCAGCTGACGTCAGTAAACACAGCTCTGAGATGTCTTTTGGCGAGACCGTTTCCAAGGATACCCTGACGTCATCTTCAGTGCAAAATCAATGCTTATAACATGAAAAGCAGACTTTCATTGTGCGACTGACCGGACTGCGCTCTGCTCAACGACTCGGATGGGTACACCAATTGGCAAAGCAATCACAGATGACAATTCTTATGTATATGACTTTGTAAGAGAGGATGATGGGTATTTTGAGCGTTTCAGGATCTATTTTACCCTCCATGTGTGACGTGAGCGTATGTCAGAAGAGTGTAAATCTCAATTAAGCACAAGAAGTCAAAAGGGTCTGACTGTACTACGCCAACTTGCATGAGGTAATGATGTCTACTTTGATTCTTGGGAATTTAACACACAAATATGATGCAAAACAAACCGTCAAACACAATATATGTCCAACATCATAGTACGAGTGGTGCCGTCGACTCATGGCTGTACCTTCTTAATCCAGGCCTGCGGGCCGCTGTTAGAAAGCTCATCGGATGAGAGCACTTGAGCGCCGGTGGAGCCTGTGAAGAGGCCAGGGATCGTGTTGGACTGGGCCCATGCATCAACCTGTGAACAACAATTACTAAAAATAAGTCTCAAACCTTCACATTTTCTGCACTGACTGTGATGGAAATCTTTGAAAATGTGCCAAAACATGTTTAACGGCGCTCAGGGCACTGCACTGGACTCCAATGTTATTTTAGTATTTAGTATATATTTTTATAGTATTTATTGATACTTTTTAAATGGTTTTATTTTTATATTTTCCATTTTCATATCAGGTTTTAGGTAATTCTGTTATGTGCTATTTTGTTATTCATTTTGTTTTTAAATATTTCTATATAGCTTTATTTTTATGTCATTTTAGTATGTCTAATATTATTTAAACACTTATGATATTCATTAATATTTTTGAATGCCTTTATTTTTAAATTTTCAGTTTTCATTTTAATTTTAGGTTAAGTTTTAATCATTTGTTATGTGCTTTTGTCATTTTTTAAAAACATTTCTATATATTTTTATTTAGATTTCAGTTTTAGTAATTTTTATAAGCCGCTTTGGATAAGTGTAAATGTATTTCAACAATCATATTTAGTTTAGTCAAGACAACATTTCTAATATGTAATATAAGGTTTTCATCTAATATTTACATTTTATATTATATTTATGAATATTTTGAAAAAGCGTTTATTTTTATATTGTCTGATTTATATATTTTTTGCCCAATAGTAGCAAAATATGTAAAATTCAACATATAAGCTTCTCAAACCCAATGTCCTAGAGACGAAACGTACTTGCTCCTGAGCCCGATTCAGCATACACATGGCATTGATGTCGAAAGGGTTTTCCGCCAGTCTCTTCTGGGCGACCGCCCTCTCACTGACGGCCAAAGTGATGTCCACAGGCTAGAAATCAAAGACAAGAGCTCAGACAAGCTGAACAAAATGCTTATTTCAGACCAATCTGATGCATTTCAGAAGCTGAACACTTACCTGAGAAGGTGCTTCAGGAAAGACACTATCACTGTCCTTGCTGGTTTCCTCAGTCCCAGAAGTCGTCGCTACAGATGGCTTTTCTATTTTCTTTTCGACCGGCACCCATTCTCCATACGCACCATCAGCCTCCTTCTTCCTGTGCTGGGAGCCGGAGGACACCGGGAACTCCTTAGCAAAGACCGCTTCGGTCCGGACGGCCGGCTTTAAGGAGGTGTTCTGAAGGAAAAGAGGCCATATGGGAAACAAAGTAGGGACACAGCAATATTAAAATTCTGGCCAATATCAAAATTCTGTACTATATTGTATAAATAAAAAATAAAATTAAAATATTAGATTAACTTTTTTTTTTAAAAGCATGCACAAACAAATATACAATATTAAGCAGTACAGATAAAACACTTTTTGAAAACATAAAAACTAAATCACTACAACTGAATTTAGGCATCACAGCATTATAATATACAGTTTGCAAAAATATTAATTTTATAATCTGCTGGTGTTAGAGTTTTTAAAGATTTACTTTAAATGAGCATCAGATTATGGCAAAAGTAATCAAAACTAAATTATTGGCAAGCACAATTAAATATCCAATATCGACCAACAACAATACATTTTAAAATCTGAGATAAAATTCATGTTTAATGTTAACCATAAAAATGTTATATCATTCTGTCTAAATAAATACAAAATAAAACACAATTTACCAACTAAAATAATAAAATATAAAATTAAAAATAAAACAAAAAAAAATTAAATCAAATAAGATATAAATGCTATTTTTGTTTAGACAAAATCTATACTATTTTGTCTAAACAAATAAAAGATAAAACAAACAAATTGCGATTTTTTTGGTGTGTGTGAGAATTTTTGGTGAAATTAAATTGTTTTAAATGCTACAAGTTAATTTAGGCGTCGCAGCATATATAATATGCAGTATAAGAAATACAAATATTTTATGATTTGATTAAAAAAAATGGCAAAGGTAATCTGAATTTAAAGAGCATGTACAGTTAAAGATGCAGAATTGAAGCTTAGAAAAGTAAAACCCCACCTCAGCAAGCTGCAAAATTCAAGGTAAGACTCATGTTTATAACATAAACAGCGTATGCCAAGATGAATACGTTCTGAATTGTAATATGATTGAAGCAAAAAACTGAGACACTTACACCAAGACTGAATGCAATTCCCTTATTCTCCTTAAGGGAAGCTCCAAATAGCTTTTCATCCTCCTCGTCGTCTGACACGTGTGGTTTTGCGATGGCCATCTCTTCCTTACTCTCGGCGATCTTCTTGCATCTCTGAAAGATTAAATAAAGTGTTGATTCAATGCAGATCGAGAAACCCCAAAGTGCAAGAACACGCACAACGCTTACCTCCGTTAGCTCTTTAATACTGAAGCTGTTCGCCTGTTTCGTGACTTTCTTTTTGGCTTCTTCAATACTGGCGAGATTGGTTGCGGCTGAAGATGGCGGCTTGTTGATGATTGTCGGTAACGGGGCCAGTTGTGGCAAGGAAGTCAAGGCACCCATGCTGGACAAAGCAGCGGTCATGGTGGCGGCAGTCATACTAGCCATAGCAGCGTTCATAGTCATGCTTGACATCACTGGCAATGGCAAAGACAAGGACGTGGTGTTTTGGGTTGGCAAGGACAGCTGAAGAATAGATCTGGGCCTGAGACTCTCCGGGATCGGCACGCCGGCCTTGGCACACATAGCCGCAGCATTAGCCTTAGCTATTTCCAGCAACTGCTCCTTATCTGGGAAAAGAAAAAGAAAAAAGCAAGATTAAGAGAAGACCAATGCAATATACAGTACTGTGCAAAAGATGGAATAATTAAGAGTTTTTGAAAGAAGCTTCTTCTGCTCACCAAGGCTGCTTTTATTTGATCAAAAATTGTGAAATATTACAATTTAAAAAAACTTTTCTATGTGAATATATAGTACAATGTAATTTATTCTTGCGAGTTTTCTGCATCATTACTCCAGTCTTCAGTGTCACATGATCCTTCAGAATCATTATATTTTTCAGTTTTTTGAACAGAATTCAGTTTTCTTGAATAGAAAGTTCAAAACAACAGCATTTATTTGGAATAGAAATATTTTATAATTTTATAAATGTATTTACTGTCACTTTTGATCAAGTTAATGCATCCTTTTTCAATGCAGTTAAAAGTGTTAATATTATTTTGTTTTTAAATTTTACTTTGTGTCAGTTTTTACTAAGCAGCAACACATTGACAATGTTTTCAACACTAATAATAATAAGAAATGTTTTAAGAGCTGAAAATCAGCATATTACCTTTTTATTTAAGAAATAAATACTTTTATTCAGTAAGGATGCATTAAATTGATCAAAAGTGACAGTAAAGACATTTATAATGTTACAAAAGATTTCTATTACAAATAAATTCTATTCATCAAATACTCCTGAAAAATAAAACGCATCACGGTTTCCACAAAAATACTAGGCTACACAACTGATTTCAACATTGATAATAATCAGAAATGTTTCTTGAGCAGCAAATCAGCATATTAGAATGATTTCTGAAGATAAACTCAGCTTTGCATAATTACATCTAATTAAGTGACATTTTACAAAATATTCACATAGAAAACAGTTATTTTAAACTGTAATAATATTTCACAATTTTAATGTTTTTACTGATTCAATAAATGCAGGCTTGGTGAGCAGAAGAGGCATTTTTTCTAAAAACATTAAAAAAACCAAAATCACAATTATTCCAAACTTTTGACCTGGAGTGTAAAAGCAAAGAAAAGAGTATCGGAGTTTCTTCATACCAAGTTCTGTAAGACGTGGAGGCGTCTTGCTGGTGCTACGTCGAGTTCTGGACACAGATCTTTTCTTACGGAGAATGAGGACTGGAGATCGACTGGGTTCTCGTTTCCATCGATCCCGCTGATTTATCGTCCGGCTTCCGAAACCTCTTCCCCAGCGCGAGCCGGATCGGGATCTCCTCCTCGAACGCGAGCGTGACCTCTTTCTCGATTTCGACCGTCTGCTTCTGTCCGGAGTTCGAGATTTCCTCCGACGGCCTTGTGAATGAGACCTCGACCTTTTCTTTTTAGGCGACCTCGATTTCGAGCGTTTGCTCCTCGTCTTAGACTTGCGCGATTTCCTTTCAGAGGGCGATCGAGACTTCGACCTGGATTTTCTCTTTTTCGATGCCGACTTCGATCTGGATCGTGCAGCCGCTTTGGATCTTGAGGATATTTTGTGACTGGGAGATTTGGATGGCGATGTTGAGTTCGTCTCGATTGAAGTTAAAGTCGGATTTGCGTCGGTTTCTGTCTTCTCGGGGTTGGCAGCACACTCTGAATCTTTTGGCGTAGCGGTTGGCAACGTTGAAGGTTCTTCAGATACATTGGTCACTTCCAAAGGCACCTCAGGTGTAATGCACTTTTGGGAAGGCTTGGTCTCAGACGGCTCTGCCAAGAAGGGAACTGGTCGCCAAGATCCTTTAAAGCCAACTGCGTTGAAACCAGGACTCGAGATGTTGGATGCCGTTTCAGACGGCTTGGTGTCAGAGTTCACAGCCGCTATTGGACTTTTTTCATTCTCAGTTGTGTCTTGAGGTACATTTGTTTGCAATTCAGAGATTTTACTTTCGTCCACTGGATCTGTCTCATTCTTAACCGATTCAGTTTCCGGTTTCAAATCAGACCTTGTCTTCGAAACGGACCTTGACTTCGAAGGTTTCGGTCTGCTTTGAGACTTACTCTTAGACCGGCGTCTAGACCGTGGCGAGCCAGACACAGATTTCGACGTGGACCTTCTGTTCCTCCTTAAGATTACAACAGACCTTGATCTAGTTCGCCTGGATCTTGAACGTTTGCCTCTTCTGACAGAATGAGACCTGGACCGACTGTTGCGTCTCTTAGACCCCGATCTACTTCTCTCTATCCGTTGATGAGACCTCTTTTTGGTGCTATTTCTAGAGCGGGAGGTTGACTTTGATCGCCGTTGTCGTTTTGGGGATCTCGATCTGCGTTCTGACTTCCGTCTGGGTGATCTTGATCTGGTTCGTCTTCCTCTGGAGCTCTCCTTACTTTTAGATGTCCTGCTAGAACTTCTTTTCTTCTCCTTGGGCCTTTCATTTTCTGTGCTTTTGTGGACCGAATTCTCCATCTTGGGAATAATGTCAGGCAACTCCCGAGTCTTACCAACACCGCATAAGTCTTTGAGCTCAGACTTTGAAGTCTGAGCTGCTGAAGAGGACTTTGTATTTTCACTTGAAGGTTTCGATTCGGACTCAGATTCAGAACCTGATGCTGAAGAGCTTTCGGATCGAGAGCCAGATCTTTTCACTTTGTCTGCATCTTTGCTTTTTTTCTTTTTCTTTCTCTTCTTTTTCTTTCCACTTTAAACATAAACACAGGGGGTAAAACAGCAAATTAGAAATAAAGACATTGTAAACAACCACAGAGTCCAAATAAAATTCAATTCTGACCCACTGAGATTAATCACTTTCATTTTTTATTCATTTGAAAGACCCTAATTTGTTTTTTTCAACCATTCGACTGGTGCCTGATCCGATGGTAAAAATAATCACTTTTATCCCATAAACTTCTAAAACACAAAGTAACATCAATTCAAGGTGATTATACTAACATTATTTGTCGTTTGTAAGCACAAAGAACTGCATCGCACCTTTCTTGAGCCTCTTTGTCAGACTCTGTGTCTGAGCTGCTGTCTTTTCCTTCTTTGCGTTTCTTTTTCTTCTTTTTGCTTTTGTGTTTTTTGTGCTTTTTACTCTTCCTGTGTTTAGTGCTGGCATCCTCTTTATCATGGTTATCTTGGAGGTCAGTATGCGTGACTTTATCTGCCATGAAGACAAAGTTATTAATGACAGAATACATGTCAGAAAACACACAGAGGTAGATGTATTGACAACTAACCTGTTGGTGTGTTTGTTTTTTCTTCCTTAGGTCCATATTCTCTCATCTCCGTCACAGGTTCAGACTGTGGCTCATCTGTCACACTGAATGAAAACATTTAAAACACGATTTTATGATTCATATCATGCGTGTCATCTACAATGTACAATTCAACAGCATTCAAAGGAATCTTTTACTCTCAGGAATATTAAAACCACAACAGACCCGATTACTTAAAAGCATTTCCTAGTGATCTTTGACCTTAAAAAAAATTAAAATAAATTACACTTAATTTTTAGTTGTGCTTTATATTGATTATTTATTTTATGTCCAGACTCTTAACTAAAATCTACAGTGGTAACCATAGTACTAACCAAGTCAAGCCATTATTTATTTATATAAACCTATACAAATATTTCACAGTAGCCATTGACTTCCATAGTATTTTTTCCCTACTATGGAAGTCAATGGCTACCGTCAACTGCTTGGTTACCAACAGTCTTTAAAATATAATTTTGTGTGTTCAGCAGAAGAAACAAACTCATACAGCTTGAGTAAACATGAGGGCGAGTAAATGATTACTTTCTTCAATTTTGGGTGAACTATCCCTTTAAATCAGATTCACGTGTCAACAATTGTTCTATTATACATAAAGAATGAACCATTTTGATCCACGTGTTATCTTTTTGATTTGTTACAACCCATATGAAATGATTATGGTGAAACCTTAGCTTACCATGGTAACCTTTAAGAGTAGGTTTGTAAAGGTTTACTTCTCGTGCATTCTATACCAACTGCGTTGAATAACAAAAATGTAACATGGTAACACCATAGTATTCTTTGACGTACACTCGAGTAACATGTAATTACAAAAATAACGTTACACCTGTAAGACACTAATATAGCAGCATAGTAAACGACAAAGTCGTATAATCTTATCCTGTTTCAGTACTACATAAAGCATTTTCTACAAAGCAACCAACACATAGCAACAAACACTGAAAGCTAACGCAAAAAATTAAATTAAAAAACACACAATTCATACACAGCAACATCGGGAAATGTTTAAACACGGTGTAGTAGAGTTTGTAAACATTGATCATTACAGCTAATGTTTGGCTAGCCGGCTAATACAAATTAAACTACAGATGATATAACACGATCTTCTTCTTCTTTTGTTTAAATGGCGGGCCGGTGTCTATAACGCGATGTTGCAAGGCACAAGTAAAAGAGCGGACATTTTACCTGTTTTCTTGAGTTTCATCTTCGATTTCTTTAATCTTATTCATTACAAAATCCCTGAAAATCTGCTCGATATTGGTCGCCATCACAGTAGAAGTGTTGTTGGGTCCTCCAGTATCCCAGAATGCCTCAGTAGCAGCTTCTTCTTCCGGTCACCACAGCGACTGTCAGCGGCGCGAAAATAGATTTGGGCGCGAAGGTGGCAAATTCGAAATGGTTATTGTATTTTATAGTTAAACAGCTAATAACAAATATAACTTTTAGCCGCTTTGTGTTTCTTATATCCTCTCGCCTATTAAACATAATTTAATAATACCGGATGTAATCGAAGCAGCGACATCACGCGGTTAACGCTCAAGTAATCATCGAAACATAAGAATAATGATGAAAAACTGTATTAATATTTCTACTGTAAAATAATAGTAAATCAATGTGGAATATATTTTTATCTTATTTTTATGAAATGGTACTTATAAGTGCCAAGTTACTTCAGTTTTGATGTTCGATTAACCTCAAGAAGGCCAAAAAATGAAATGAAATTTCATAATTTCACATTAAATTCTTGTAAATCATAATCAAGTAAATCTAACTTGCTTCAGTCCAGTAAATGTTCATCTTGTAATATTACTTATAACTTATAAAAGTTATAACTTATGAAAATCAGTAAAAATGTGACCCCAAAAAGACGTGAAAAACAAATAATGTTTTTACAGTTATACTAAAAGACTTTTTACTTGATGAAAAGTCTAAACTATCAGTCAGACGACAGAAGGCCTGAAGTAGATTGTGTGCAGCAGTACAGTTTTGATCATGTTAATCATTTAGAGGCCTTAATTCATATATCATAAGGCTTTATAGGGTCAAAAAGATAGAATCAATCAACGTCTCTTGATTTGACAGCTTTCTGATTATAATGAGATTGTTTATCATGTCATGAAGATAAGTTGTTGACTGAGATTAGGTCTGCAGTAAATTATCATATAATACAACTGAACAGTTTGAAAGTTGACGTTTTATCTGCAGGCTGCATAGCAACATGTCTCGTAGGTCACTAATGATAAAAACATGTAGAACATCAATTTAACAAACCAAAAATAAGATTTTGTTAATGCATTTATTTTGTAGATGTAACGTGTGAAGTCATTCCAAATATTGCATGACACTTTTATTGCATGAAACCTCTGAATACAACAGCAAAGTCAACTAGATGGACAGTTACATATATGATGGCAACAGCTTTAGTAAAACCCAAAGATCTTGAGATGGTCTTCATGCAGTCATAGGGTACGAACACAGCCAAGCATTGTCCACCAGCTCTCATCTGGAAAAATGACCAAAAAAAATCACTTTGCTTTCAGCATTTCCAGCATGGTGCAAGCTTTTTTTTGCTTTTGGCACGATATAGCATTGACTGACCTTCAGTTATATTTTAGAAGCATTACACAACTTAATAATAGCACAAAGTTCAAATATCTTCCAAATGATGACAATGAATAGTTATGTAACTTAATGACGAAGATAATGTTCATTGATAAGGAAAAGCTCACCTATTCTGAACACAGTGACTTTCATACACGTTTTAAGCGCTGTACTGGGGTCTCACAATGCCATGCATCCTGAGCTCCTGCAGGGTGTGCAGCTGGTACTCAGTGCCGTGTCTGAACTCATCCACTGTAAAACACGGTATTTTAAAGATAGTTCACACAAACGATGAGATTTCTTCAATGCTTGAATCGAAAGTTCTGCTTTATAACTTTGTGTTGCACAGAAGGAAAAAAATGGTAATATATAAAATGCACTCCTAAAATTAAGGTGTTCCATGAAGAACATCCATGGAATCTTTCCATTGCACGAAAGGTTCTTAAGATTTAAAATTTAGATTTAGTTCTTCATACTAAGAAAAAAAAGGTTATATTTGAGAACTGTTCACTAAAAACTCAAAATGGCTCTTCATTTCTGTGAAAACCTCTTTTTGGAACCTTTATTTTTAAAAGTGTAGTAAGAAATTATGACAGAATTTAAATTTTTGAGGAAAAATCACTACAATATTCTGAAGCGCAAAATTGCAATCCCTCTGATTCTATTCGCCTTCTTTGCACCAAGCGGGATTCGGACCGGTGTTTCCGGCATGGGAGGTGTGAGAGCTAACGTAGACGCTAAAGACTAGCGTCATTTGGTAGCATGCCTCTTGAGATCAGGGGGGTGAGGGTTACCTGCACAGCTCTTACCAGCTGACCTCTGTTATATAATAACTTGCATGGTTGACATCATGTTTTGAAGCACTCACATGGCACTGTGTTCCTCTGCAGCTCTGTTAGAGGTGGCAGCAGTTGTCCAGTTCTGGGATCCACCAAAGTGGCGTGAGAATTCTGGGTTCCCTTCCTCATCTCATAAGCTGGAGGATTGTAGACTGTGGAGAAAAAAAAAAATTAAATATGCCCAAAATTTACTAGGTGCATTGATATTTAGAAAAAAACTTGCAGACATACAGCCGGAAACTCTTCTGTTCATTTCGCCAACTTCCTGCTTGAGCATCCCAGTGTCCATGTCCATCAGGAAGCGCCTGGAAGGTTCTGTTCCCTGCCTACGGCTCTCAACAGGAACTGCTTTGTGGTTCTCCTTATGTTCAGAAGAGTCCATCTTATTTTGGTTTTCTTTGAGTAGACCGGCATTCACGCTCATCAGGCGGTTTCTGGAAGGTTCGGTGCCTTCTCTGTGCAGCACACTCAATCTGAGCTTCTGTAGGTTGTACGGCTGGTACTCAGTGCCTTGTCTGAACTCATCCACTGTAAAGGGAAGAAACACAGAAAGCAGAAATAAAAAAACTTTGTACAATTTAAGATGGTAAGAAATAATGTGTGAATTCATATTTTTGAGGAATCTTTATAATATCCCAAAGTACAAGAAGTGCAATAACTTTCAAGTCTTAAACCATGGTTGACATCATGTTTTGAAGCACTCACATGGCACTGTGTTCCTCTGCAGCTCTGTTAGTTTCGCAGCAGTTGTCCAGTTCTGGGATCCACCAGAGTGGCGTGAGAATTTTGGGTTCCCTTCCTCATCTCATAAGCTGGAGGATTGTAGACTGTGGAGAAAACAAAAACTGATTAAGTATAGGCCCACAATCTATTATTTGCATTGATATTTAAACAAAATGGCTTTGCAGACATACAGCCAGAAACTCTTCTGTTCATTTCGCCAACTTCATGCTTGAGCATCCCAGTGTCCATGTCCATCAGGAAGCGCCTGGAAGGTTCTGTTCCTGCCTCTTCTCAATAGGTGCTGGATTGTAGACTGTGGAGAAAATAACACACTATTGATGGTATCCATAATCTATTCAATGTCATTGTTATACTTGATTTCTCTTAAGAACAGCACAAGTGTTTGTCCATGCAATTTTGCATGTTCATGTTGACCTTACTTATAATACGTAGAGGTTTTGAAAAAGCAAAGCAGCACTAAAATCTATAATGCAAATTATTTTGCAGACATACAGCCGGAAACTCTTCTGTTCATTTCGCCAACTTCCTGCTTGAGCATCCCAGTGTCCATGTCCATCAGGAAGCGCCTGGAAGGTTCTGTTCCCTGCCTACGGCTCTCAACAGGAACTGCTTTGTGGTTCTCCTTATGTTCAGAAGAGTCCATCTTATTTTGGTTTTCTTTGAGTAGACCGGCATTCACGCTCATCAGGCGGTTTCTGGAAGGTTCGGTGCCTTCTCTGTGCAGCACACTCAATCTGAGCTTCTGTAGGTTGTACGGCTGGTACTCAGTGCCTTGTCTGAACTCATCCACTGTAAAGGGAAGAAACACAGAAAGCAGAAATAAAAAAACTTTGTACAATTTAAGATGGTAAGAAATAATGTGTGAATTCATATTTTTGAGGAATCTTTATAATATCCCAAAGTACAAGAAGTGCAATAACTTTCAAGTCTTAAACCATGGTTGACATCATGTTTTGAAGCACTCACATGGCACTGTGTTCCTCTGCAGCTCTGTTAGTTTCGGCAGCAGTTGTCCAGTTCTGGGATCCACCAGAGTGGCGTGAGAATTTTGGGTTCCCTTCCTCATCTCATAAGCTGGAGGATTGTAGACTGTGGAGAAAACAAAAACTGATTAAGTATAGGCCCACAATCTATTATTTGCATTGATATTTAAACAAAATGGCTTTGCAGACATACAGCCAGAAACTCTTCTGTTCATTTCGCCAACTTCATGCTTGAGCATCCCAGTGTCCATGTCCATCAGGAAGCGCCTGGAAGGTTCTGTTCCCTGCCTCTTCTCAATAGGTGCTGGATTGTAGACTGTGGAGAAAATAACACACTATTGATGGTATCCATAATCTATTCAATGTCATTGTTATACTTGATTTCTCTTAAGAACAGCACAAGTGTTTGTCCATGCAATTTTGCATGTTCATGTTGACCTTACTTATAATACGTAGAGGTTTTGAAAAAGCAAAGCAGCACTAAAATCTATAATGCAAATTATTTTGCAGACTTACAGCCAGAAACTCTTCTGTTCATTTCGCTGAGTTCCTCCTTGGGCATCCCAGTGTTCATGTCTATCAGGATGCGTCTGGAAGGTTCTGTTCCCTGCCTACGGCTCTCAACAGGAACTGCTTTGTGGTTCTCCTTATGTTCAGAAGAGTCCATCTTATTTTGATTTTCTTTGAGTAGACCGGCATTCACGCTCATCAGGCGGTTTCTGGAAGGTTCGGTGCCTTCTCTGTGCAGCACACTCAATCTGAGCTTCTGTAGGTTGTACGGCTGGTACTCAGTGCCTTGTCTGAACTCATCCACTGTAAAGGGAAGAAACACAGAAAGCAGAAATAAAAAAACTTTGTACAATTTAAGATGGTAAGAAATGATGTGTGAATTCATATTTTTGAGGAATCTTTATAATATCCCAAAGTACAAGAAGTGCAATAACTTTCAAGTCTTAAACCATGGTTGACATCATGTTTTGAAGCACTCACATGGCACTGTGTTCCTCTGCAGCTCTGTTAGAGGTGGCAGCAGTTGTCCAGTTCTGGGATCCACCAGAGTGGCGTGAGAATTCTGGGTTCCCTTCCTCATCTCATAAGCTGGAGGATTGTAGACTGTGGAGAAAACAAAAACTGATTTAGTACAGGCCCAAAGTCTATTATGTGCATTGACATTTTAAAAGTGACTTTGGAGACATACAGCCGGAAACTCTTCTGTTCATTTCGCCAACTTCATGCTTGAGCATCCCAGTGTCCATGTCCATCAGGAAGCGTCTGGAAGGTTCTGTTCCCTGCCTCTTCCCAATAGGTGCTGGATTGTAGACTGTGGATTGTAAATAATAGGGTCAAAATATTCTCTGTGCATTGTAGTTGTTGAAATCCACTTATTTTGCAGACTTACAGCCAGAAACTCTTCTGTTCATTTCGCTGAGTTCCTCCTTGGGCATCCCAGTGTTCATGTCTATCAGGATGCGTCTGGAAGGTTCTGTTCCCTGCCTACGGCTCTCAACAGGAACTGCTTTGTGGTTCTCCTTATGTTCAGAAGAGTCTTGGCTTCTTATGTCCTCATGCTCAGAAACCACTGCCCATTTAGCTGCAAATGAAGGTGAAAGAAAACATTAGTCCAGACAGGTAAAGGACTGCTGTGAACGCTAAATTCCCTGCTAAAAAGACCAGTTTAATTTTTTGTTGGTGTTTTATGTCGGTTAGTACTGGTTTGTCACTTCTGTAGTTGAACAATCAATGGACAATCTCCATTAGAAAGTGAGACTTACAGCCCGCTACTCTCCTGTCCATCTCATTCCTGTGTTCTTTGAGTAGACCGGCGTTCAGATCCATCAGGAGGTTTCTGGAAGGTTCAGTGCCTTCTCTGTGCAGCACACTCAATCTGAGCTTCTGTAGGTTGTACGGCTGGTACTCAGTGCCTTGTCTGAACTCATCCACTGTAGAAGAAGAAAAAGAAAAAGAAAAAACAGGGAAAAACATAGTATTTAAAAGGATAGTTTACTCAAAAAGTTAAGTTTCTTCAGTGCTTGAAAGTTCAGCTGAATTGCTATTTTGCTGAACACAACAAACAAAACCATTTTGGAAAATTTAAGATGGTAAGAAATTATGACAGAATTGAAATTTTTGAGGAATCCCTATTATATCCCTAAGTGCTAGTAGTGTAGATATGTTTAATAACTTTCAAGTCTTAAAGCATGGTTGACATCATGTTTTGAAGCACTCACATGGCACTGTGTTCCTCTGCAGCTCTGTTAGTTTCGGCAGCAGTTGTCCAGTTCTGGGATCCACCAGAGTGGCGTGAGAATTCTGGGTTCCCTTCCTCATCTCATAAGCTGGAGGATTGTAGACTGTGGAGAAAACAAAAACTGATTTAGTACAGGCCCACAATCTATTATTTGCATTGATATTTAAACAAAATGGCTTTGCAGACATACAGCCAGAAACTCTTCTGTTCATTTCGCCAACTTCATGCTTGAGCATCCCAGTGTCCATGTCCATCAGGAAGCGCCTGGAAGGTTCTGTTCCCTGCCTCTTCTCAATAGGTGCTGGATTGTAGACTGTGGAGAAAATAACACACTATTGATGGTATCCATAATCTATTCAATGTCATTGTTATACTTGATTTCTCTTAAGAACAGCACAAGTGTTTGTCCATGCAATTTTGCATGTTCATGTTGACCTTACTTATAATACGTAGAGGTTTTGAAAAAGCAAAGCAGCACTAAAATCTATAATGCAAATTATTTTGCAGACTTACAGCCAGAAACTCTTCTGTTCATTTCGCTGAGTTCCTCCTTGGGCATCCCAGTGTTCATGTCTATCAGGATGCGTCTGGAAGGTTCTGTTCCCTGCCTACGGCTCTCAACAGGAACTGCTTTGTGGTTCTCCTTATGTTCAGAAGAGTCTTGGCTTCTTATGTCCTCATGCTCAGAAACCACTGCCCATTTAGCTGCTAATGAAGGTGAAAGAAAACATGAGTCCAGACTGGCAAAAGATTGCTGAGAAAGCCAAATTCCCTGCTAAAAGGACTAATTAGACTTTACTTTGGATGGTTTATGTTGATTAGCACTGGTTTATTGCTACTCTAGCTGGTAGACAAATGGACAATGTCCATTAGAAAGTGAGACTTACAGCCCGCTACTTTCCTGTCCATCTCGTTCCTGTGTTCTTTGAGCAGACCGGTGTTCAGGTCCATCAGGATATTTCTGGAAGTTTCAGTGCCTTTTCTGTACACCTCGACAGGGATCGCTCTCTGCTCGTGTTTTTCACTCTGAGCGCTGTACTGAGATCTCATCATGGGATGCATTCTGAGCTCTTGCAGGGTGTGCAGCTGGTTCTCAGTGCCTTGTCTGAACTCATCCACTGTAGAGGAAAGACCACAACAAATACAGTCATCGATGTGCAATTGGCAGGTACTATGGAAATTTCTTTCAAATAAAAAACAAAACTCTTTTATATTTCAGCTGTTTCTCCAATGTAAGATTAAACAACATCAATTGGAAACTTTTCCTGAGGTTTCATGATTCCAGGATGTTTCTCTTGAAAAAAGACTTAATATCATGAGTTGCTGAGATCCAAAACTCTAGTGGAGATAGATGTGAGATTATTGGGGTCTTTTTCTCAGGAGAACCATTGATCAATTAACTAAACAAGATCGATTTGAGACTTCTGCTGAAGTCTCCTGGTTCTCAAATGCTTCTCTTGAAAAAAAGAGGCTAATCTCATGTTTTTCTTTTAGATTCATCAAACTGTGCTCATATTTGCAAAAATACCAGCGTTTTCAATCAAAGCCAGAGATCTCAATATGAACTCAAACATTTTTCATCATATTCTTCCAAGGCCTAATGAACTATGCAATCCACTAATTTATAGTTCCATACTCTTATTGTATGCCAATTGCATCAGTTAGTGTTATGTATTATTTTGCTTTTGAAAGGCTATGGAGATGCATAACATGTCTGAAGTTTTACTTTTTCTAATGCAACTTGGTGGAGACCTTTAGATGGGTTTGCAACAAACCCCTTAAGTTTAAACACCATTAGAAGACCCTATTTATGATTCTAACTAAGCTTAAGGTGTTTGTTGCAAGGTGTTAAGGTTCAAAATCTATAATGTGCATTGATATTTAAGAAAATGGCTTTGCAGACATACATCCTGAAACTCTTCTGTTCATTTCGCCAACTCCATGCTTTAGCATCCCAGTGTTCAGGTCCATCAGGAAGCGTCTGGAAGGTTCTGTTCCCTGCCCACAGAACTCAGCGGGAGATGGTAATTGCTTCTTGGGTTTCACATCAGTGTTCATGTGCTTCAGAACTGAGTTATCCCTGTGTTCGTCTTGGACCATTTGTGGCCCAATTTGTTTTAATTTACCATTTGGGAATCGGTGCAGTGGTCCTGCATGGAGACCTACAAACACATCATGAACATCAAACCTGCAGCTTATTTCTTATACATCAAGCATGCCAAAAGTCCTTTTATATAATCTCAATTAACCTAATAGCACACCTGAACTTAACAAGCCATAAAAACTGATTTATGACTTGTCTCTATCTCAGTTGTTGAGCAGGTAATCACATATTTTATCAAGCAGATAAAATGTGCTAATGTGCCAAAGAAGAAGCAGACGTGGTTCAACCCTGATAAAGGGTAAAGTTCAGAAGAACATTTGTTCCCTAACCTTGAACTAATGAGGAAAACCAAACCTTTACATTAAATAGTTTCCACAAAATGCCATACTACATCTACCCTATTGTATAATACAATTGTGATCAATTTAAAGAAGCCCTGATCAAAAAAAAACAAAACAAAACATTTTATTGATTTTAATGATTTATTATAAAACTATTATTTTAGAAAAACTGATACTGTATATTGTTTTTCATTTGAACATCACTATATCAATTTTAATTATATGCTGGAATTGCTTTTAGAAAGCAGACAGATAATTCAAACATATTATTAGAATGTCGATAAATATACAGAAATATATTCTGAAACCTTCTAAGACATATTAAGTTATGATTTAAAAGAGTAACAAAACTATTATTATTTTGTCCAAAACTGATGACCATGGAAAGATTTTGTAATGTAAGGACACATTTTTTAACATCACCTTAGCAGTTTTATTATTTTAAATAGTTACATGCTAGAATCGTGTTTAAAAATCAGCCAGAATATTCAAAAAATGTGATTATAATGTCAGTAAGATGAGAAACTTAGATAAAACTCACCAGCCACGGCCAACAGGAGCAGCAAAACCCTGAACATCCTGTAAAAAAAATATAGAAAAATGTTAAATGCTACCTATGATCGCTTCTCTCCTGAGAAAAATAGATCAATAGTTTCTTCAGCGCTGTGAGAATGACTTGTCCTGTTTGACTCACCTCACACAACAAGGATCTTTTTCACTCTGGAGTCGCCTTTAATAACCTGGAGACTTAGATAATAACCTGGTTCAGAGGTTGATGTACAGCTTTATACCTCTCTCTCTTTATCTTTTCATCTGCCTTTGTCTCTTTGACACTGATAAAACATCCGCTCTTTGATCCCGGCACGACCCAGTTCAACTGATATTAGTGTCAGTACATTCATGACCTGAATCACTTTATTGCACAGAGATGTTCTGATATCATTTACCAAGGAGGAAAAAAAGCATTGCTCACAAGTTCCTTCTTCTCATAGATTTCGATTTAATGTTTCTCTTACAGTTCCCCGGGAGACAGAAAAACAGAGTCATTAGTTGTCATCCAGTAAAAGTTTAGAGATAGAAAATGAATGTGGAGCAGACGAGATACGGTTGAGTTCAAGTTGAGGTCTCCGACTTTGTTGGCAAATCTGAGTACAGTTTGAGACATTATTGAGATATGAAACTTTAGAGGAGTCACATGCCAGTCTTTTTCTCAGGAAATACATCTGAGAATTAGGAGACTTCAGCAAAAGTAAAAAATGTAAAAAAAAAATTGACAATAAATTGGGTTTATCAAAAAATGATTTTTTATTTTTGTTCCAAATCTTTCTTCTGATGAACACAAAAGATACTTCTTTTGGTAACCAAACAGATGCTGGTAGCTATTGACTTCCATAGTAGGAACATTTTGTGTGAAATTGTGAAGTAGAAAAACTGAAATTGTATTTTCTTGTAAAACATACAACGTTGAAAATTATTTTTTTACATAATTCATTTTATTATTATTTTTTTCTAGGACAAAAAACAACAACAAGATGTTAAAGTGATCTTGTGTGGATATTTATGGATTGTCTTGCATTATTGTTAACGACTAATAATTATCATGCATTTCAAAGTCTTTTCCAGAAGTGCAAATTGTCTTCACAGTTCCTTGTATTGTTTTGAAGGAAGTCAATTCTGTTCTGTGACTTGAGAAAACATTTAATTGGGTTTGCTTTCTAATAGATTCAGGCAGAGATAAAGAGATATTAAGCAATAAGGAAATGTTTAGAATATGTGAGTTGTGTTTTCCTGTTCAGAAGTTACCTGTCATGTTGTTTTTCTGGCTCAAATGAAGAGTCCACCATCAAGTATCTTATATTCTGGTCTTTGTATATGGTTTTGAACACAAAGAATATCTAAATGAACAGATTTTAGTATTGTTTGACAATTGTTTTTAAAGCATAATTTTTAAAATACAGTTAGTTAGTCAGTAAATGTTTCCCCACACCTACAAGTGTTTTAGAAGATAAAAGGATGCTGGTGTGAAATGTTTGACGTGCAGGAACAGATGTTGATGGAGGATGAAAGTACGAGTTCTCAGTGATGTATTACATCGTAAGTCCTTTCTTGTGCATTTGTTTTGGAGTGTAGCGATGCACTGAAGTGTCACACACACGCTTCCACCCGCACAAGCAGACAAACACAGAGAGACAGACGTGCAGAATAATGTGAACAACAGACTTTGACACGAGTTGTGATGTACTAAGAGAGAAAGCGCATGTTTGCCTTTGACACACACACACACACACACACACACGTTGTGTTTCCATGTCTTATGGGGACATTCCATAGGCGTAATGGTTTTTATACTGTACAAACTGTATTTTCTATCACCCTACACCTAAACCTGCCCCTTAAAGGAAACTTTGTGCATTTTTAGATTTTCAAAAAACTTAATTTTATTTTAATCTTGATTTATAAGCTTGTTTCCTCATGGGGGACCTAAAAAAATGTCCATTTGGCCCCCATAATGTGATAAATACCAGGTACACACACACACACACACACACACACAGTCAATTGGTTTTACTATTTGTTCAGTAATTGCTGCACTGCAAAACTCATTTCCATTAAGTATCTTTGTCCTTTAAGTTGTAATAATACAAACTTGCCAAATTATTAGTGTGTCATTAAGATGCATTGGTCATATTTCAGCCCAGAATCAAAAGAAAGAAAATGAAGCCGTTCATTATTTCCATAATAATTAAGAAAAACAAACAAATAACAAATTTTTTTTTATTTATTTATGATATATTGCTAAATTATATTGACTTCATTTTCTTTAAGCAATGTTGACTCTGATTTTATCGAATAAGTTTGTTTTAAATTATATCTCCATTTTTAAAACATTTTAAAAATATTATATTATATAAATATTAGATATTCCATATTTAAAATATCATTTTATATTAATATATAAAATTATTTTCACCGTTTGATTTCTCATTTCTAGGAACAATCGAGATGTTAAAGTGATCCTGTGTGGATTTTTATGGATTGTCTTGCATTATTGTTAATGATTAATGATTACCATGTGCTTGAATGTCTTTTCCAGAAGTGAAAATTGTCTTCATAGTTCCTTGTATTGTTTTTAAGGACGAAAAGTCTATTCAGAGACTTGAGAAAATATTTAATTGGGTTTGTTTTCTAATAAATATATATATATATATATATGACCTTGACTTTGATTTATGCAATTACATTGTGTTTCCCATGTATGTTCTCTGTGACATCTATTAACACTTGCTTTCAGAGAATCTTTGTTAAATGTAAGTGTATTTTACACTTATCTCTGATTGTGTACTCTTGACAGTGTTTCAAACAGCTGTTGTTTACAGTGTGCATACTTTGACTCGTGAGGATTGAATGTAGAAACACTTAAACTCCTTTACTTGACTAAACTGAACTGGAGTGTGAGTGTGTCTGTATTTTCTCTCTTTTGAGGCGACGTCCCACACACAAACTGCCTTCACTGGCCTAAATCTACACTGCTTACCCTTCTGTCACACAGCGAGAATAAGACGACTCGTCAGGAGCGCTGCGACTGTGTGTGTGTAGAGATTTGTAATACAGCTGATTCGGCCTCAGAGCATCCATCATTTCATGAAAGATTGTGGCAGCGCATCTCAATAGGCTTGTGTGTGACCTTGTGCTGTTGCCTATTTTCACCAGCAGAGGGAAGTTGGTGTCGCATTAATGGCCAGAAACGAGTAGGGTTGCTTGTGATGTCTGAAAGTGATCCGTATTTACTCCACATATTATAAAGAATTCTTAAACGATGCCCCCAATTGTTTCGAAATGTATTCATAGTAAAACTCACACATTTGCATTTGGGGTTCATTGAAAATGTTTACTTCCTTGTTTAAAAAACAGCCTAGGGTGGCAAAGACAACAAGTGTCCCAAAACCATCTAAACTCATCAAAACAGACCAGACGTAACAGCTTGGCCCGGCCGGTGTACCAGCTAACCACCTCAGGCTGTTATTTCAGCAGGGCTGGCATGATATCGAACAGTTTTCAGCCTTTTAATGGGTTTTGCAATCAGTTTGTCACTCAATATGATCTTAAAGGTTTCTAAATAAAGAAAATGTTCAGAATCACACAAAATGTATATAATATGTAAGATTCAATTATCCAAAAACAAGTCAGCTCATGGCAATTTTGGTCTTGGAAGAGAACACATTGAGATTTCTGATTGCAAACTTTAACACACTCTCGTGGTAGGTCATAACTATTTTATATTTTGGCCAGTTGGGGGCCAAAGATTAATTATTTTGGCGTCCACACCAAGGGACAATAAAGTTGTGCTTATCCTAAGTGCTTGCTGCAGTTTTGTTATCTGCTGTTTTGCACTATGGATTCTGATTGGCTGTCAATGTTTTTAATTATTCATTAGATAGAAAAAACATTCTGAAAGTGACGCTGTGATTTTCGTTATAGTTGTGGCGTGGACTTATTTGTTTGTTTATTTGAACATTTGAGACATTGTCACGATCTCTTCTGAAGCTTTAGAAGAGATGCGAGTCTTTTTCTCTTAAGAAACATTATTCATAACCATTTTAGGTTTTAGCGATTTTGTACAATCTTATGTTTTCGTGCAAAAATCTGCTTAAGCTGCACTGACAGTTGGGTTCAGTCGAGGACATTTCTTCTTAAAATTGCCTGTTTCCGTTCAAACCACACTTTGCAAATTCATACGATATCACCGCCTTGTAAAATAGTTACGTTCACTCATGAGATCAAGTTAGACTGTTCTTGTTTTCTTTTTGCAGTTTGAGACATTGTGGAGATCTCTTCTGAAGCTTTAGAGGAGACACATGTGAGTCATTTTCTCTCAAGAAACATTATTCGTAAATATTTTACGTTTTGACCAATTGGTGGCAAATTTTTTTTTGATTTGTACAATCTTTTTGTACATTTTTGTACAATCTACGCTCGTTTACGCACAAATCACATAGTTCACGAAACACATAGTTAGGTCTTCTCATAAGATGGTTATGACCGTTTTAATTAATTAATTAGGCCTAATGCAGTTTGAGACATTGTTAAGATCTCTTCTGAAGCTTTAGTAAAGACGCAATTCAAACAAATGACAAAAAAAACTCTTAATTTTTATCCACCTAGCCTATTTTTATACGCATTTCTGGATGGCGGAATAAATTCCTCAGTGCACATCAAAACAGTCATGTGACTTTGTGCACTGGATCAGCATAACAGCAGACCGTTCACGTTGCACAGGATCTGAAATATTGTTTTGGTCATATTTTGACCAGTGATTCGGTATAATTACGTCCCAGAACTCTTACACAACTGTGCTCCAAAACAGCAGACATCCCCCTTAAAAGCAAGATAACATGTTTTATTTCGTCTGCATGCTCTAAGGTGCATGTAATTTATTATAAATGAAAAAGACCCACAGTGGCTTCTCCTACTGCAGCAAATGACCTTTTTCTAAGTGTTATTTGTCTGCAGTTTATCAGGAAGTGACGACTTTGTTATTTTGTCTCGCTGTATGGAAACAGTGCATCATTTGTAAATGTTTTATGCGATATTCCAATTTTATGCACGAGTTAAATTCGCAGTTTTGGATGGAAATGTAGCTATGGCACATGGTATCTAAAAACCGTGGTAATTTTCTGAAGGGGCCAATTTATCAACATGGAAAGTACAAGGCATGTAAAGGGTAAATCTGTTTTCTCAATCTATTTTCAGTCGTGGAATGAGATAACAGACATTTGACCTTCCTTACACTCTCCCAACATTCCCCACAAGATGCACGCACACAAACGCTGGCCTACAATTCATTCAGTCATTTCTATTATCTCTATGCAGTGCCGGTCGGGTCGTATCAGTCTGCGAGGCGATGGCTTCAGGGAAAACGAGAGAGAGGTTTGCCCATCTAGCGGGAATTCGATCGGGTTGACTCAGTCAGCTCAGACTCTCTCCAAATTGAACCTGCAAGGCCTCGGTTCAGATTGTATCCCGAGTCGTGATGATAAAGGTCGCAGGTCTTTGAAAGCGGCCCGCTGTGAGACAGCAGGTCCTCAAAACACAGATGGATGAATTGAGGATCGGCTCGTTGGCGTTGGCATCGGCGTGGATGTTTCCCGCCTCAGGGAAATGGAGGAAGCGTCTGCGTGTGTTGGAAATGCATTTCTGTTACTTTGGGTCGATTCACAAGCGCTTCACTATGAGAGGCTGGACATCTGAAAAGAGCTGGTGAAAAATAAATATACTTAATTGTATTTAAAATATATTTATTTCATGATAAGTATACTAAAAATAGATTGACATAACTGAAAATATATTTATTTCATGCTTTCATCAAGCGCAAACTTCATTTGTAAAATACTGTACTTTTTACAAATGCATTTGGGGAAGGATGAACTATCCATGAATATCCATTCATCTTTAAGAAAGTAAACTGGCTAGGTTCTTAATTACATCTACAACATGTTTGAAACTTGTTAAAAGTGATTTTCACACATACATACCCACTCATCACAGAAAATCATCACAGATCAGTGAAAATACTCATCGCCATTTGTCAAATTGACGTGTTTCTATCTCTAAACATTATTTTATAGCATTGAAGCTGTATGTCATGCATTAACAGCAGTGCATAATTACAGTTATTATTACATGTTTTCCAGGCTGTTCTCTCACCTTGACCCGGGTCTGTCTCTTGACAGATCCAGCATTGGCAGATGTTATCGAATTTCTTCCGTAAAGATTTATTTCACGGCTCTGTTACTATGGCACCGACACATGCCCAATATTCCCGCCAAGAAGTGGATGCTTTCATGGGTAAACCAACCACACCTGAGATGCTGAAGAAAATAAGAGTGTTGTTTGCCTGTGCAAAACTCAATCCCACCATGCAACAGCGTTTTGGGTGGTTGTGAAGGTGTCACTAAGATGTTCTTGGTGGTTGGTAGATGAATTATCGTAGTCGAATTATTAGGCATTGGTAAATGAGTCCATGAATGTCTGAAGACATCATTATAAGAGCTCTGAGAACAGGAGACGTAAGTGAGCAGCTTCTACTGTCTGATTTACATTCTAAACACGCTCAGGGTCGAGCCGCCGGCACATTGATCTCAGTTTGTTTCTTATGCTATATGACAGAACAAAACACACACACACACACACACACACACACACACTCCAGCTCATTTCCATTATTACTGACATCCGTCATTGACTCCACTGAGCAAACGCCGTTATTAACATTTTGGAAACGTGTTTGAAAGCTTGTGAATTCTGGCTATAAACTTCTCCATCTGTGCGGTGAGCTGGCAAATGCTCTTGCATTTGCAAGTCCCACTTATATTTTCTTCAAAAAAAAAAAAAAAACGTAAAAGTAAAAGAAAATGTCATTTTGCCAATGTGTTGTAGCTTGTAAGGTGTTTTGAGTAGTTTTAACACATTGATAGGGAGTTGCTAGGGTGTTGTAGATGGTTGCTAGGGTGTTCTGATTTTATTCTGGCCTGTTTTATGGTTCAGCAGTTCACTTAGTGAAGTAACAGCACATCACCTATTATTTACATCCTATAATAGTATTTATTACTATTTTAAATTAGATTTAATTTCAGTTGAAGTTTTACTAAGTTTGTTATGTGCTTATAACGTTTCACTTTTTATATAATATGGATAATATTATATTAATTTTAAATTACTGTCACATGTTGACCTAGTTTCCTCTGTTCCCCTATTGGTTAATTAGCTCCTCACCTGTTTCTGTTTCCCCCTTGATTACGTTTATTACTTAAAGCCTGTGTTCTTCCATCATTCTTTGTCTGCTATTTCGTTTGCATTATTGTGTTTTGCTACTCCTACTTCTACTGTGGATTATTATTAAAAGACTTCTGTTTGATCGACTCCTTCGTCGTGCGCCTCCTTAGCAAACACACGTAACAATTACATTTTAGGGTTAGTGTTCATTTAATTTTAAAATCATGTTTATGATTTTATCTCATGATGATTTTGTTTTCAAATGTGATTTTATTTCAGTTAGTTGCCAAGGCAACATTTCTAGTTTATATTTCCTTTTTAGTTTTGTATTTAAATTGTATTTGAGCTTAATTTAAATGAACAAACACAATCTCGAATAGTTCTAATCTCTTCTATTCTGGTTATAGTGTTTTTGTTTGAGTAATTTTAGTACCTCAGCTTAAACTGGTTTTTCACATACTTACCAAAACATTTCTAATATTCATTTGATTTTTAATTTGAGGGTTTTTAATCTAATGTAACATATTATATTTCAGCCTTATTTCAATTAACAAAAGCGAATTTTACTAGCTTTAGTTTTAACATTTCCAGGTTCACCCTTACTATATTTACAAGTAGTTTCAGCCAAAATACGGTAGTCACTAAAGTCGTTACAATAAAACTACTGTACCTTTGTATGAGCAAGACAAAAGAAATCAAACAAAATCACAGACATATTCCAAAAGCTGCTTTCTCTGATCCACCATATTAATACTTGCAACATTTAGTTGGAAACAACGGTTACCATGGTAATTTTTGTAAGGGCAATGGTAAATCAGTCAGATATATTAATGGTGTGCTAACTGTCATCACCATCTCATTCTGTCCCCATCGCGGCCTCGTGACCGGCGCTTCACCCCGAGACATTCGAGAGAGGCTCTTCCTCTCATTAGCCAACTATAAGCCGCTTTGGATAAAAATGTCTGCAGAATACTAATTAACCGCAACATTTCACACATTATTTATTAGTGTATTTGACCTCAGAGGTACAAATTGTGCTGGAAATGTATAAGCTAACGCAAAGCCAGCAGAATGATTTATTCTGTGTGTGCGGTGCCAGTGAAAGCACGCGACCCCTTTTTCATATTTCATTGCTGTATGGAAGCATAATGCATTTAATTGAGCGTTTTTGCTTCATATCAACAGAAAATACTCGGTGAAGTCAAAAGCAAAGTGACATTTACCTCCAGAGTTAATGCATTTGAAAGTGGAGTTTTTGTTCCGCTCGCGGGCAAAACCGCCGAAGCTTCATCAAGCTCCATTATGAATAGTAATATCTGTCATTCCGCAGCTGCTTGAGTGGATTAGGTTTAGGCTTTGACTAACTCAATTTACCATATTAAACATTTGGTTTTTACAAACCCGGGTTCCAGAATTAACTGCCAGTGGTGGAAAAATAGCCATACATATTTATTAGAAACTGTATTTTGCATTATTTTCATTTAAAAATCAATATGTTTTTATTTAGTTGCTTATCCTTATGCATAATCACGACAAACTGTGCCTGTGAAACCGGTAGCATCATAACAAATACTGTGTTCCTTATTTATTTGCATGGCCTTTTCAGTTTTTTTTAGCACCCCATTTGCATCTTTTTGATTTGATTCACTTACGTCAGACATTTGCGAGCATTTATTACGTTTCTAAAAATGCTTTCCTCCTGCTGCTTTTATTTACTCATCACACCGGTTTTTACTCTCATTTGGCGCTTACCGAGTTAATTTAGGATCCTGCCCACAGCTTCTGCTGAGCGTTTTACGTCACGGGTTTGTTTGAAGCCGAACTGAATGTTCTTGAGGACTGAATCTCATATTCCTGAATCTTTTTCGTGCATTAGTTCCATATTTCCACTTGTTTTGATTAGTTTTATTTGACCCGCAGAGGAGCACATCACGACCACTATCATGCTTCAGTTACATTTCTATTAGATGTAGCACTAATTATTGAGGAAATTATTAAAGTTTTAATCAGATTCGACTATAAAATCTTCATCCACATCCCTCACGCAAAGAGTTTTTCAACAAAGAGTTTTTCTTCCTGCCACTTCTGTATTAGCCACACATATACACACTGTATACAGTGAATATGGAGGAATATTTTAAGGAGCTGTGATATTTAAACATTAATTGGTGTAACCTAATGTACACTTTTACTTTTGGAAAGAAAGTAATACTTTCATTCAGCAAGGATGCATTAAATTGATTTCAGTTAATCAAAAGTGCCAGTAAAGACATTTATAATGTTAGAAAAGATTTATATTTCAAATAAATGCTGTTCTTTTTTTAAACTTTCTATTCATCTGTGTGTCAAAAATAAAATGTATCAAGGTTTCCACAAAAATATTCATCAGCACAACTGTTTTCAACATTGATAATAATCAGAAATGTTTCTTGAGCAGCAAATCAGAATATTAGAATGATTTCTGAAGATCATGTGACACTGAAGACTGCAGTAATGATGCTGAAAATACAGCTTTGATTACAGCAATAAATTACATTTTAACATATATTCACATTGAATACAGCTGTTTTAAATTGTAATAATATTTTACAATTTTATTACAGTATTTTTGATCAAATAAATGCAGCCTTGGTGAGCAGAAGAGACTTCTTTCAAAAGCTTTAAAAATCCTTCTGACCCCAAACCTTTTAACAGTAATGTATTTACATTGATTTAGTCATATTAAATCATATTTAGATTTGTTTTTGTTTTTTTTAGATTATTTGACTCAATGTTTTACAGTGTAGTGTGCATACCATAGTTGCCTTCACTCTCCAGTGCCTGAAAATATTTCTAGTGTTGACCAGTATTTCTGAAGAATTTTGTCTGAGTTCTGCTCAGAATGATTCTTGGTCACTAGACCTCATGAATTTCTTGTCATCTGAGTCCAGCCACCCTACAAGACGTCTCACACCCCATCAGACTCACTCAGTTTGTCACTCGGCCGGTCACCACATCCGCCCAGTGCTGAAGCTAATGAGCCGAACACTGTACTCAGTGCATGGAGTTTGTCAACTGTGAGCGTAATGTACCAGCTCCTCCTGATTTAGGACCTGCTCTCCCATCCCAAAGTTTTCCCTAAGCCATTATACCAGAAACTTTAAAACTGTCCTCAGATCAGAGATAAGCACTGACTAATGTACCAGCATGGCAGCCGCTTTCCTCAGCACTGCCAGGAAAGTGGCACAGGCTCCATGCTGTGACCATCATCTGTGGGAAACCTGGAAAATGGGACATCGTTTCATGGTCTGGCAATTTTACTGTTATTTCTCCATTCGGTAAAATGTATGAAAAAGCACGAGGATATCACCGAATGGAAACTTTAATGATCTATTGACTGTGAAATTGGTGAAGCATTTGTGCCTATGTTTGCATGCTTGTGTAAAGTGTATTTCTGGTTTGAATATTAAAGTTCAGTGTGCACGTCAAAATGTTCCAGGCATGAAGGATTCCTCCAATCACACATCTTGTTGCTGTATGGGAATGCCTCAGCTACCAACCAAAACACCATAGCAACCAACTTAAACACTCCAGAAACTACATAGCAACACCCTATCAACTGCCCAGAACAACCAAGAAATTGTATAGCAATGCCCTAACAAATGCATAGCAACATCCTAACAACCACCTAAATACCCTAGCAACTACATAGCAATGATCTAGTATGCCCTAGAGACAACTCAAAACATCTTAGCACCTGCATCTTGAAATGCCCTACAAACCGCATAGCAACATCCTAGCAACCACCCAGACCACCCTAGAAAATGCATAGCAACATCCCACCAACCACTCAAAAGACCCTACCAACTGCACAGGAATGCCCTAGCAACCGCCCAAAACACCCTAGCAACTGTAAATCAATGCCCTAGCAACCACCCATAACACTCAAGATACTGCAAAGCATTGCCCTATAGCAACCACCAAAAACACTTTAGCAGCTGCATAGCAATGCCACAGCAAACCCAAAATGCACTAACAACTGTTAAGCAACACCTTAGCAACCAACCAGAACACTCTAACAACTGCATAGCAACACCCCAACGAACACCCAAAACAATCTAGCAACAGCAGATTAGTATCCTAGCAACCATTCAAAACACCCTAGCAGCTGCATAGCAATGCCATAGCAACCACCCAAAACACCCTAGCAACTGCATAGCAACGCCCTAGCAAAAACCCAAACCACAGTAGCAACTGCATAGCAACACTTTAGCAACCACCCAGAACACCCTAGCAACTGCACAGCAGCGAACTAATAAAGAATATTCTGGAGACTTCTAGAGGGTTGGGCTGCAGTTGATGTCTCACGTTGTCTAGGTTCCTGACTAAAATGTATGAATGGCTACATTTATAAACAGTGTTGGGGAAAGTTACTTTCAAAAGTAATGCATTACAATATTGCCTTACTTAGTTACTTTTATGGAAAGTAATGCATGTTACTTTTGCTTTTTTTAAATCTGGTTTGGGCTTGTTTGACTTTACTTTAAAGTTCTATTTTTGCCAAATGTAAAATAAAAAAAAGGCTGAATTGGATCATCAAAGGTCAGCGGCAAAGACATTGGTTAACAAAATGGGATTAAATACATAAAGGATATTTATGTTATTTAACATTTAATTATTGCCGGTTTGCGTCATATTCTGATTTTCAACGTCTCTGCACCTACTGCCGAGCTCTCTGCGAATAAATGGGAAAACAAAGTAACGTGTTACGTATTTGAAAAAGTACCTCAGATACTTTCTTGTAAATTGAAACATAATGTGTTACTTTACCAGTTACTTGAAAAAGTAATCTGATTACGTAACTTGCATTACTTGTAATGCATTACCCTCAGCACTGTTTATAAACAGCAATATTAATTTAAATTATATTTTTTCACACACACATCACAAACAGAAATGAATCCAAAGGTTTTCCGGCTTTAGCGGCTCGGTTCCCTGTAGATTTGGACAAGAAGCTTCTTGACCAGTCAGAGCTCTTTTTTGGTGTCAGTCTCTGGACATTTAACGTGGGAATAAGTCTATTCAGAGGTTAGTGAAATGTCAGTCAGTTTTCAGTCTCTGGGCTCGGACTCGCCGTACCCTTCAGATGTGAATCAGTGAGTCCCGCGTCTCTCTATGAAGCAGTGACATTGGCTGGTCAACGTTTCAGCTCTGAAGAGAAAGAGAGCAAGATTGGAATCTCACCTTCAAGGACCCAGAGGAAAATTACATTTAAATTTGAGATTGGTGACCCTCTTCTCCTTCGGAGCATTGTGGAAATGAAATTAATGGCCCATGGGTACGACTCCAGGGTCTGAGGAGAGAGAGCGAGAGAGATGAATCAAAAAAGAAGAAAGAAATGAAGACTTTTTCGCTGTGAAGCAAACGTATAGGCGACTTTCTGGGAATGGAGAGGTATGAAGGCCAAGAACGTTCAAAAACACCGTAAAGGGAAGTAATTGAGATGGAAGGGAAGCCAGAGATAGAGCGAGCGACAGAAGGAAATGTAGGCTGGCTGGATATTTGCTCTTTTCCCCCTCTAGCTGTAATTAACACTGGCTGGCTCACTCCATAAATCAACACCTGTGTGGCTTTCACAACAGGTTCACCGCAGCTTCCCTCCGGAGGGCCATCAGAACGCCACCTCCACCTGAGTGTGAATGCACTCCTGTAGAGTTTTATACTCAGCTTTTATACTTTTAGGTTGCTTTGGTGAGATAAAAATAAAGCAGATATTTAAGTGAAAATAAGACCCCAAAATGTCATGTAGCCAGACTTTGGCTACCATAAACCATAAGTCTGGTCCATAAACCTGGTCCAGATTGCCGATAAGAACTGCCGACTTGGAAGTTGAGTTGTGCCAACCAATCAGTTTGGACCTAGTGAATTAAGCTAATAGATGGCCAGTGAGACTGTTGGTGGTTTGTGGGTGTGCACATAATATTGAATTAATTGAACAAAAGCACAGGCATGTAGTCATTAAATGCAAATTGAAAATGAGGTACAAACACATCCACACACAAAAAATACCACCATTTTCTCTTTTGGCAAGCAGCTCAGATGAACAACAACAAGCACTCAAACCACCCTAGTATTCCATCTAAAGCACTCCAGCAATGGTTTAGCAACACCTTAGCAACCACCCAACACATCATAGTGACTTAGCTTAGCAAGCACTCAAAAACAAAAACAAACAAAAAAAAAAAACCCTTGCAACTGCATAGCAATGGCCCAAAACACCCTAGTAATGACAAACAACAGCAACAACAACAAAAAACATCCCAGCAATGACATAACAATGCCCTAGCAACCAGCCAGAACACCCTAGCAGATGCATAGTAACGTCCTAGCAACCACCCAAAACTCTCTCTGTATTCACATGATATTGAATTAATTAAACAAAATGACAGGTGTGTAATCATTGCATGCAAAATGAATGCAATGTTAGGGATACAAACATGTCCTTTTGCCGCTGTGAATTTAATCACTATCACCAGTGAGACGTCTGCTCTACATGACATAACACACCAAAACATGAGGGAGGCGTTGTCTGTGTGTGTGTGTGTGAATATCTGATGCATGAGATTGAGAAGTGTGCCGAGTGTGCTGAGGTTAGCAGCTCTGATCAGATCACAGATGTGCGAAGGATGACTGCATTTTGTTGTCGGAGTCTCACCCAGATTACAAACCCTTTGTCTCAGATGTGTGATTAAGTTACTGATCTTTAATAGAGTTGAGATGTGATTGATTGATTAATACTTTCTTGGTTTTTGAAAGCAATTACACAGTTTGCACAGAGTGGAACTCTGGCAACCCAGACTGTCCAATGAAATTAGATAAGAAGAAAGGCACTACCCTGCAGGCACACAACATCATAAGACGTTGATATTTGGTTAAATGATATTAAATATTTAGTTGTGTAAAAAAGTTGTTGTATTTGGATGTGTAAAAAAACACCTCATGAGTAATATGTGGCTTCTTCATCATCATACTAGATGACCTCATTTAAATTATGGTGAGCTTTTCATAGACTGGACTGAAAAAAGATTTGTGTCTTTTGCATATAATAGTATGTAACCAAAGTATTGGTTTTCTCATAC